>NW_019524864.1:614501-648418 GCF_002814215.2 Seriola lalandi dorsalis
GGGGGGGGGGTTCAAACTCCAAATGTTCACACTGTTGTTTGATCCACGAATTCCAGGCTCTCACAGGTTAATCCCCTGCCAAGGTCTACTCAAGATCTGGATCTACAGCTTAAGTCTATCACTGCAACAGAACTGTACCAGATGCATCATATACAGAGACCGTCCTCATCGGAAAACACTTCAAATATCACATGTTCATGTTTTCTTGACAAGCTAAATCAAGCAACCTCTTGCAGTTGTGCGGCTAATGACTGTCCTCCCTCGATAGAAGAGGTGGAAGAACATTGATGTTGTACTGTCACAAAAATAGTCGGAGAGGTGTGACTGAAACAGCTTTCAGTGTTGGTTTCTCTTGATATTTCTTTAGCCTTAAATCAGTAGTCCTGGGGAGCACTAATGCACATGTGGAAGAAAGTTGTACAAAGCTTTTTGTGGCTCCAGAGGGAGCCGTGCAAAGCAGGTTACATTTCCACAAGTGATGTCACTTGAGGCAGCGTCGGTTGGGACTGAAGACTGAAGAGTTTGAAATTGATGGTGCAGGGTTAGAAAGAAGTGGGTTCACCAGACTTTGTTTGATCTCTGCTGGTTTTGCTGCATTGATTTTTTTTTTTACTGTCCATTGTGAGTGCAACAATGTTACATTGGTGCAATGCTAAATCGGTTTCATATGAGAAGGACAAGTGGCCATATTCAGACGGCATTGACTGTAGTCATTACTATGTTTATACTACCGATTCAGCATGGTGGACATAAAGCTGTGCTCTGTATTTGGTCACCTTTATATGATACTTGATACAAGACTTTCAAGTATCTCTGACATTAAGAAGAGGCAAATTTAAGGTTGCGAGGAACACAAGTGCACATCAATATCTCCTGCAAGCTAGATCAGTATGTGATAGGTAAGTTAGAGAGAGATAATCCTAAAAGAATAAAAGGAAATGTATAGTAAACCTATAGTTACTGGAGAAGCTCAGGCATAAACCCAAAGGCAAGAGCTGAATGAGGCAAAGACTGCAGCGCAAGTACTGTCAACTTAACTGCACTGATAATGTTTACTATACTCTCAGAGCATAAATTGAAAATAGGTCTAATGAGTGTAGCAATAAAAATAATAGGTTTTTAATCTGGTTAAATGGCTGTGTGTCCAAGCAGGACAATAACCTGTGACAATCAATGCACAGCAACAACAGTTTCTGCAGCATTAGAGGCTTACAGTGAAGAGCAGGGAAAATCCTATCACTGCTATCGTTTATCGGTGTGTGTGTGTGTGTGTGTGTGTGTGTGTATCACATCCGATACAAAATGACACAGCAACTACACTACCTCTCCGAAGACACAAAAAATGGTAGAGAAATATGTCTACTTGCACAGTGTTAATTGACTTTTTTTGGGGGTGTTTATTACAAAAGATGAAAAAGACACAATGAAATAATCAGCATACTGCTTCACCAATGACACCACACATTCATTACACTCAGTCATTGATCACAGGATTCTTTGATGCTGCCTTACTACACTTATTAGAGCCGCAAGTTCCTGTTAATTTTGCAGCTCATGAATTATGTTTAATATGCGAGCTCGAGTTAGACTTCCGAGGACATCATGATCTTATTATACAGCATCAGCCTGAGGGCTGTGTTCGTACTTGTACGTCAGCTGTCCCCTGAGGCCTGACCAAAGGAAAAACCAAAAAATAGATAAATTCTAAAACTGGTAGCAGAATGCTTTCATAGAATAGATAATAAAATCAACAGTAACAAAAAAGAATCAGTAAATATAAGTGTAAAATGATAATAAAAATCCAAAACCGACTGGATTAAACAGGCAGGATAAATTATACGAGATCAGGTAAAAGCATGTTTATAACAGAAGGTTTCTCAAGGGAATTTAAAAATGGTTTAGGCAGAAATGTTTAAATTCTAAATCTGGCCGGCACGGCTCAACCATCCTTCAAAATAAGGTGGATTTTCAGGAAATGAGAGACGATTATGGGTCACATTCTTGGGACTAGGGAGGCTCCAACTGTAGTCTGCAGCTAATTCATTTGTGATAAGTGAAATCTTAAAATCAATTCTAAATTCAATTGGAGGCCAGTGCAGGCTGGAAAAAAAACAAGTAATATGGTCTCTTTTCCTGGCACCTGCTAAAAATTCTGGCTGCTGAATATTCAACCAGATTTATGCCAGAAAGACTTTGAGTGGTTTGAGTAAAGAGAGCTGCAGGAGTCGAGGTAAAATGACATTAAGGCATGAATTATTGTACCTTTTTTCTCAGTCTTCAAAGCAGATATTTCATTTTGGAGAATTCACTGAGTCGAACAAGACACCTCAGGACAAATCGCTTAGCCCGTGCATTAAAGACATTTCGTGTGCAGGGCTTAACATTTGGTTCAAGGCCGCCAGGTTTTTTCCAAAGTTTAGCACTGACTTAGGGCAAACCAAACAAAAGACATGATTCATTGTTTCCTTTTAGACGGAGCCCATTTCAGGTTCAAAATTATTGTTCACAAATGAAGATTTTGGAGTCGTCTGTAGTGTTAAGTATCATATCTATTCGTCTATTTGATTGAGCTACATGATCGGCACCACATGACTCCTCCCTGTCACGCAGCCCAGATGTGTCCTTCAAGTTGTTTCGAGTTCATTTACAACGCACCAAATGGGTTGGGAGTAAACTCATCCCGACTCACAGTATATATACTTGTACACACATGCAGCTGTCTCCACATGCAGACAAACATGCGCGCACATACACACACACACACACACACACACACACACACACACACACAAACACACAGACACACAGACACACAAAACCTCTGACTGACTTTGCACAAATTGAAGTGGATTTAAACCAGTGTAATTAACAGCCAGTGATTTATTGTTAATAGCTTCAGCGTTTTTGGCTCCATTTAAAGGCCTGAGTCAAACAAATGCAAAGTGCTGAGTGTCTGGTTCAGCACCCAACGTTCACTTGACTCCCTTTCAGACACCCACTTTTACATCTGTTTTGTTCTAATCAATGCCAATGCCATCAACGTACCTAATAAAAACTGTCGAGTTTATTGCGACACCTCATTCGAGACTGTCCCAGCTCCTGGAAATGATTTTTTGGCTGTGCTTTGAGATGCAACAGACAGAATAATCTGCATCTACAGCTCACCTGGCATACTAATCATGATCAACATCCAGTAGTTTGTAATGGGATTCTATTCAATGTAGATTTTAAAAGAAGTAGTCCCCCTTTATATATCTCTCAAAAAAAGATGTCAGTGTTGCAACAGGCGATCATTACAGATGCCTGGTATTTCAATCAGTGCAGGCAGCCGACCGCCCTGCTCACCTTGACACCGCATAATCTCTCACAGTGGTAAACGGCGGCGCGCAACCAGACAAACCGCAGTATTCATGAGGTGGATCCTGTTGCCATTATGTAAATGTGTCTGTCAGAGTCCCCTCCCCACACACCCACCCATACACACACACACACACACACACACACACACACAGACACACAGACACACAGACACACAGACACACAGACACACACACACACTCAGGCTGGTGGCTGGAGGAGGCTTTAGCAGATTAAAGTCCCCTTACACTTAACCACAGTTGAGGCTGTAATCTGAGTTTCTCTCAGCAGTACCTAGTAGTCAGATGTGCGCGGGCGTGGGATTACAATGATGGCTGGTCCAGATAAATCCCCTAGCACCCTGGGGAAACGTGGAGTACACCGAGAAGGAAAAGACTGTGTGTATGTATGTGTGTGTGTGTGATTGCACACCAACCCATGGGGTCTCAAAAATTGAGGTTCCCACGGTTACAGACTGCTTTTTGAGGGTTAAGACTTGGCTTTAGGGTTCGGATTAGGCATTTAGTTGTGATGGTTACTGTTAGGTTAAGGAGCTAGGGAATGCATCCCGTCAATGAATGTCCCTCAAGAGGGTAATGAAACAAGCTTGTGTGTGTGTGTCTGTACAAAATTCCCACAAATGTAATCATTCTGCATTCCAGTTACCTTTTGCTGATGTTATAATATTGTGCAGGGATCAAAGCATCATGATATAAACTAAAATCCTCAGGCTCACATCAATACCCAGGCTCTGATCTCAGTTTTAGCAAAGCAAATGATCTTTGGTTCAACACCTCCTCCAGTGACCGATCGCTCTTCACTGGGCTAATGGGCTTCCCTCTCGCTTTATGAATCACAATAATAATGCAAATAAGAAAAACGACAACAGCGACAGCGGCCAATGTGGGCAGCCAGATGCGATCAAAGACAAGTATAAAGTAGGAGATTTTTACTGGGAAATAAGGATGAAGTAAGCAGAAACTCTAGGTCACTTTGCCAGGCTGAGCAGTGCTTTGACAGATGCCTGTGTCGGGGTCAAGTGAGCACTGGCCACAACGTGGAAACTTAATATGGTTAGAGGGGAAATGTGGCAGTCAAAACATGTCAAGATTAAAAGAAGCGTGAAGCGGGAAAAGAAACCTGAGTGTTTTCAGTGTCGATGAATGGAGAATATACATGGTAAAATGCATCAAATAAAAACCAGTACTCAAGTAATGGTCAAGTTTGCGGCCTATTCAAAGTAAAAGCTACTTCAGAATAAAAGCCAGGTAAAACAAATTATAAGAGGGGGGAAAAAAATGATTTATATGACTTAGTCAAAACAATAAGTCATTCTACACCCACCATTCCATTGTTGTGTATATAAGAAAAAATATGGCTATAACTCTAATCGCATATGTTTCACAATAAAAGTCTTCCTGAAAATTGCATGGATTATTTTTTGCTTTGCATAGTGCATTAACAGCAACAAGCAGCAACAGCACATTAACACAAGCAGAAGAAAAATGTGAGAACAGGGAGGTTTTATATTAAAATAAAATGAATTATATGATCATGTATGGTATTTAGCCTGTATCATAAAAACGCATGGATATGGTCGTGTTAATACCTGCATGCAGCAGTTAGATAGTGTTTGAACTGATTTTCTGTCTCTGTTTCTTTGAGGCAGTGTGGAGCTGGACTTCAAGCAGCAGGAGGACAAGCTGCAGCCGCTGATGAAGAGGCTTTGCCCTACGGAGGATGCTCATTTTGCCCCCCTGCCTTACCCCCAGGAGGCCTTCACCTCCACCCCAAAACGCAAGTCCAAAGCTGACTCCAAGAAGCATGCTCGCTGGAAACTTTGGTTCCTGTGAACACCGATGTTACCGATACACGGGATTTATGTGTCCGTCTGGTCGTCCATGTTTGTTTGGTTTATCCATCGTCTTCTGTTTTACCACTCCTTGGCTTTTTGTAAACCTAGTGACCAGTATTAATGGAGAGCTCCACAACTGGATACTGAACCCCTTTCTCAGAGACGACAGGATGTGTAACGGGACACAAGTGTGGATTCCATGGAAAAATTCAAAAATGTCACGCTTACCAAAAATGGATTCAGTTATTTTGAACTACTTTCTTCAAACAGGGTGTGAAATTACACCAGGGCAACATATTTGGAGATCAGCAAGGTGAGAAGACGAATTTGATTTCCCTCTGTCTATTTGCATATATTTTTCTAGCTGACGTCCACGGGGTCCCTATTCTATGATACCGGTTCAGTGACCGTCACATTTCTATTCACCAGTTGGGACTTTGTCTTTCTTCCCAGCCTCCAGGAGAGGCTCACAGTTCAACCACAATGTTCTGAGGTCTACATCAACAGCATAAGCACAATTAACACTGTTCAGGATACATTTTCTCCAGAATAATTAAAAATGAACTATTTTGAGTATTAACTCACACATGTAGATCACCTACTAACTATGACAGATTGAAGACTTTCATAATATCTAAAGAAGAGACCTAAAGGACAAAGAGGTCAGAGATGTTTATTGGAGTTCTATGATCAACTTTCTATCCATCGCTAAAATGTCTCCTCGAATCACCTGACTTTGAAGTAAAGAATGAATAAATAACACTTATTTTCTTAATAACGTTTGCAAAGTTAGACATCAATGTACTTTTTTCTATATAAATATATATCTATATACATTCACTCTAAAGTTTAGTGGAATATATTTATTTGAGCTGCGGTGAAGGGGGCTGTGCATTTCAAAAAATTCCAGTGCATAGGAAGTGAAAAAAGGTTCTGATTCTTAATTCCCTTTCATACATCAAACTTAGTTCTTACTAACTTCACAGTGCATATGGTCAATGAAACCCAACACCATAAAGAAGAGAGGGAATCCATACAGTCAGACTTCATTACCGTAAAACTATAGAGTTCTGGCTCGACACACAGAAAAGAAAAAAAAGAAAAAAAAAAAAGATTCTTTATTGTTCCAGTCACGAAACCAGTCAGCATAATAAATAATGTTGGTACTTAGCACATGTGAGGGGTAAAAGATGATAGCTGTGATTGTATTGCTTCAGTATCCTGCATCAGCTACTACGATAGCTACTGAAACCAAGCCAGAGGGACTGAATGTGCCACTTCTGATCACAACCAGGGCTTCTACAGTGCAGGGTGGCAGGCGTGTAAGCCTTGCATGCTTTTTACAACCTTCAGATTTTGCAGGATATTTTCTAGCTTTTCAAGAAACACTTTTTAAAGAGAATGACAAAAAGTTTTTTCTCTTCTCCCCCCCCCCCCTTTTTTTTTTTAAAATCCTAGCACCTGCTCATTGCTTCCCATCTATTTGACTGTAAAGTAAAAACTCATGTAGTAACTCCATACAGGGTTCAAAGACTATGTACAGACAAAGTAATATTTGCATTAATATAAATAAATATATATTGTATAGCATAAAATAGGGCTAAAAAAACATTTTAATGAGTGGGAGAGCAGCCAATACCTGAGAGAAAACAATATTAAGTTAACAGCGCCTGCAGGAGCATAAAACCGAAGTCACTCTCAAAAACAAAAGCACTGCCCAAAAAGACAGGAAAAGTGGCCAAAGTGGTTTCAAGGGCATAAAAGAAATCTTTATCTACTGTCACAACAATACCTGGCAAACTACTAGACTACTATCACTGGTTTGACCCTCACAAGCTCCAACATGCTGCTTTCTGTTGGCTACATGTGATTCACACCTCCACTTTGTACATGCCAGGTCCGGTTTCTTTCAGTAGTTATACTGTAGCATCAAGAGAGAACTAGATGTTTATCTGTACCTTAAAAGAAGTGCAATTGATTTATTATGTACAATACTGTGTATTTTATACTGTTTTTTTTAAAAAAGAAAAAAAATAAAGATATTTAATATGCAAAATATGAAAAATAAAAAATGACATCTACAGAGCCTCTCAAAGTATGACGTAGACTGAGTATCATTTGCAGAGCTGTTGCAGTTACTTTCATCAGACAAAGACCGATTAAAGGGTCGGTTCACCCAGAATACAAAAACATATCTTATCTCCCTCATCTCTAATGGTAAAGTTGGATGAGTAATTAGCAGATAGTTTAGATTTTAATCACCCAGGTATGTGTGGTATTTCTAGAGAGATTTTGCTGAAAAATACTGATGTTGCTTTTGATGAATTTAAATGTCATTGTTTTCATGGCTGAGAGCACCAGAAAACAAAAATGTCCTTCTCCTGCACTCTATTGCTTTCGCAACCAAAAATCACAAAGACATATATCTAAAAACACATGCCAAAAAATTTAAAAAAAAACATTGTCTGCATGTCTATCTGCTAGGAGTAAGTGAGGGAATATGTCTTCTGTAATTTGGGTGAACCTATCTAACTTAAGATTTCACTTAGGGCACATGGTTTGAAAATTCTGTATGCAAAACAATCAACTCCACAAATTTATGTGATGAAAAGCCGGAGATAAAGTTGAAAAAACATATAAAATCAGCCCTGCATCTCTTTGATGTGGTAGAGTGGGAGACCACGAGAGCAGAATATAACCGAGGGATAAGCAGCAAAAAGGGCTCCTGGTGCACAGTCAACCTGCCTTAGAACCTGCTTCTGATGCAAAGCTTACACTCACAGCACAGTTCTTGCCCTTACCATTCTTACTTTAATGCTGTCTGGGGACTGCTGGGCATGTCCGTGTGTTGGTGTGTGTAAATGCACCTGCCTAATGTTTGCGGGCACCATCGATGAGATGACACCATGAGGTTAACCGTGGACAAAGGTCTGAGTAAAAGCCCCAGAGATGCAGAGTCACCCCCCGCACAGACGCATGAAGCTCCAGGAACCAGTGCTGCTCGAGGGCAACAAAACGCTGCCCCCACCCCCCACCCCCAGCAGGGCCACCTCCACAGGGCTTTCCGCCGCTGGATGTTTACAGCACACTACTGAGGTTACAAACAAGATGCCCAGCGCTTACTGCAGTCCACTGTGGTTTGAAGGTGATGAGCATCAACATGCGAGCCCTGGTAGTTGTCACGCTGTGTTGACAGCGAGCACGTGTCTGACACGAGCTTGTCGCAGGGTCAATAAACCCGAGAGGACACTTGGTCAAAGTTTCGGCGGGGGAGAGGAGAGGAGAGAGGAGAACTGCATGAATTGAGTGATAAGTGCACGTTTGAGGCATTATGATGCAGTGCCATATCTCACTATGCTTCTTTTCTGTAAGAGCTCTGCAGCAGTCTGGCCAGCAGGAGAGAGAGAGAGAGAGAGAGAGAGAGAGAGAGAGAGAGAGAGAGAGAGAGAGAGAGAGAGAGAGAGAGAGGGAGAAAAAGAACACAGAAAGCAAGTGGCAAGGATACACTAACAGACATATTTGAACAGAAATATATAAAGACAGGTAGAGATGGTGAGTGATACAGAGGGATAAAAGAGAGGATTCTGATCTGATGACATGTCATAGAGACGGCTGTGTTGCAATGTGCTGTGTTCGGTCAGTGAGTGCATGCAGCAAAGGAAAAAACGCTCTAGCCGCTATAGTTGGTCAGCCCTATACTGTCAATCAATAGCACAGAGTCCTTCCACTGCAGCTTTCTACTCCATTCCTTCTGTACACTGCAGGAATATCAGCAGGATGACAGTGAAGGACTACAGTCACATATGACAACAGCCTCTTGTCGATTCGACCGCAAAACTACAGCTATGAAAAGTTCAATGGATCATTTAGTCAACATTAAGGTAAAGCTAGCTGTCAAGCAATCTGGCCTGTTAGGTTTTATCTTAATATTAATTCTGACATTTAGGTGTTTGCTAGTGATATATTACTTAATATGCAAAGGTCAGTGTGGCAAACATAACAGAGTAAGAAAAAATGTAATGGTTTGTTTCATTTGGTTGGATTTTTGCAGCTGTGGTTTCCTACCCATGTTTATCTGCAGGGCTAATTCAAGGACATAAAAGGTAGAAGTTGGCAAATTTCAGCAGGGACCGCCAAAATGTTTCTGCTACTCTCCCAACATAAATGTATTCACAAGGACTCATCTCAACCTGCGTGAGGGTGGACATGAATATAAATATACAGCCCCGCTGGGAAGTCCAACGACGCAATTGTGTGATGTCATCAACATTCAGTGTCCAGCACCACCAGGAGAGAGGAAAAAAGAGAAGAGAGAGAAGAGCATCAGAGAGAGAGAGAGAGAGAGAGAGAGAGAGAGAGACGGGAGGCAGAGTAGAACGTTAATGCATAAATCTAAATGTAAGAGGCTGCCACTCAGAAGAACAAGGTCGGTGGTTGGCTGCGGTGATGTGCGAGGAGCGGCGCGCAATCTGCCTGCAGAGTAAGCAGCAGTACCCAGAGGCGGCAACAACAGCCCTCTGATTAGAGAGCTACGGCTCTTCCAGCAGCACTAACTGGGTCTCATGGCTGTTAAAAATTAACACCAACCTTATTGATCATTAAATAATGATTTGGGGACCAGCTTCAAATGCAGCTTCTGTCTCAAGTGCTATAATATGTATAGTGTTTGAGTAAAAAGAGCCACAAGCGCTTTCAAAAGCACAAGGCTTTGATGTGACCTCTAACTCCCACTGTGTAAAAGGACACTGCACAATGATGCTAAATATTATGCAGGTACTTAGAAATGTCAAGGCAGTCGAGTACAGTGGCTGCCTAGCTATAGCGACAGTGGCTGACAAAAGGCAGGGACATAAAAGCAAGCTGTATATAGGGGGTGAAGTAAGACAGAGGGCAGCAGCACATGTGTATTAAGTAGATAGTTTCAATAAGGGCCGCAGGAGGTTATAGGTAGAGCAGTTTCATTAACCAGAAAGGTGGCTGCTCTGCTTTAGTGCCATTCAGCAGCCACTGCTGGAAGCAGGGAACACCATTTCACCTACACCACGGGGGGGGGGGGGGGGGGGGGGGCTGGAATGGATGCACTTAGTATAATACGGCAGAGAGGAGACCTGTGTGTGCTGCCTTCATGGTTGTTGATAGCCTTTTAGACAAAGTGGTAGGCAAGTTCCATATCTGAAACACACGAAGAAAAGAAACCCTGCAGTGAAAAATAACAGGGGGGTGGCAGGAGTGGAAGGCCAGCCGCAAAGGCAGCTGCTTCAAGTTCTGACAACATATCTATCAGCGTACAACCTCTGTTCCAAATCCATCTTTCCAAACCCTCTGGGCACGAGCCAGGCTGGACGATGCAGAGTTTGTATAACTGGCAATAACAATGATTGGAGTCCTAGTCCCTCCTGGAAGATCACTGGGAGGAAATTTTTACATTACACAGAGTGATTAACACTGGCGACCTATTGCAAAACAGAGGGTTTCCCTTCATCTACGTGACAAGCTTGGTGCATAGCTGGAATACCTTCAGACAGAGGGGAGAGACAGAGCAGCTACAGAATCTCTGCAATCCAAAATCCCTTCACTGCAACTAAGCAGGAAAGGAAGCATGTGAGAGGGAAAGAGAACGAAGAGGAGAGTAAGAGAGGACACAGGGGACAGGGGATGAGTGCTGCGAAAGTATTATGGCACTATGACATAGAGCGCACACACTCACAAACACAAACACAAGATGATTAGTGTGTGATAACTCTGCGTACTGTTGGCTTTATTAAATCACCCTCTGCTAGTGTGGCTCAGTGACTGGTAATACAAGCAGATAAGCTTCCATTTAAACAGGTGATGCCGTTTCCTGCTGCTCCCCAGATGGAGAGGGTGCTGTGCTTACAGACACACACACAGACACACACACACACTTCTTTCATTATCTCCGTGGGAAACACTCATTGACATAATGCATTCTCTAGACCCTTACCCTAACCTCATCCATCACAACTGAAGACCTAGCGCCAACCCTTACACCTAAATTTTTGTCCCCACAGTGAGTCCCCATTAATGTGTATTCAGGTTGAAATCCCCACCAGGATACAAAAACAAGCCCACTCTCACGCACACACAAATACAATAAATAACCCGCGACAGGAGCAGAACGGATGCTATGCCAACCAGTCACAGTGTCAATATCATCAGTCAGTATCGTACGCCTCTCCATTTTCCTACACATACTTGAAATTCATAGAAACCGTCTCTCTCATCACCTATCTGAATTTAAGTGGGCTGTAAAAGTACCTTTAAGTGCCCTCAGAGGAATCTCCTTCATCATAAAAACCTTATGTAAAATCTACATACCACTTTGGGAAAGTGGTCTCAGACTTTTTGGACCGTACTGTATGTTCATCGCCCAAGTCTCACTTTCAAAGTCACATCACAAACTACATGCAGCTATAATGAATACAGACGGCGACAGGATCCAATAGAGAAGTCAGAGTCGACATCGAGGCGACTCTTTGGACTCATGAAAATGGATGAAGGCTTTGCCACGCACATCAGGCAGACAGCGTACTTATACGATGACTGATAAGTGCATTAATTGCTACCGAGCTCTAGTGGAGAGTGTGATTGGGAGAAGGGTGCTCGCGGCCGTGGAGGGGAGATACAGAGATTAGACTACAGCACACTACGTCAGAAATGTTCTGGTATGTGAGGGATCAGACACACAGACACAAACAAGTAAACACACAAACTTAAAAAAAAAAAAAAAAAAAAATTTTTAAATCGTGAAACAGCAAAAGCAAAACACACACAGGCTGGCACAGGAACAACTGGCTGGAGAAAGATATGAGCAGATCAAAGCCACTGTGAGATTCAGATTGTGTGAAAAGTTTTTTTTTTTGCCAAGGTAGACTTTACCTTTAATGATTGCTTTAGAAATAGAGCTGGGGTTGCAGTGGGCCTGTGGGAGTTAAGCTCGTCGTGGTGCATACGCCTCTAAATAATTGGAGTGTGCATGCATGCGTGTGTGTGTGTGTGTGTGTGTGTGTGTGTACAGTACAAGTATGTATGCGGTTGACAACTGGAAAAGGTTAGTTGTAGGTGTGTGGCGAATAGTTACAGAGAATCAGACCGACTTACGATGTGAGGGGAATCACGGCCCATGGAGATGACTGTCCTGTTAACTGTCCTGAGCAGCTTCTCCATGATGATCTGCACGTGCCACTGGGTTGGACCCTGCAAAATATACAGAGATAAATACACGTATCAACGTGGGACGCAATGACATGATGAGCATGTCAAATAAAAGAAAAATCCACCTGTGAAAACTTGTTTACTGTGATTTTTGGTGCATTCCAGGACATACTTTGTGATGAAATGTTGCTGTTCTACTTTTTAGTGTGTATATATATATATATATATATATGGCAGTGCAGATATTATTTACAAGAGTTATACTGCAGACAAGGTTGCATAGAAGGAAAAAGAAGAGAATGATATTTTACATTACAAAGTCTGTGCTACTGAGGATACTTCTAATTTGGGGGAGGGGCTCCTTGGTCCATGGCACAACTTTGCACCAAATTTTATTGAAATATCTTCACAAGCTTTTGAGGTATCCTACAAACTGAAAACACGATGTAATAAAAAAACCCAAAAAAAACAGGTAGGAAAATATTAATACTGCCTCTTCACAAACTTGAAAGTCTGAAAATATATATACAGAACATATTGTGCTAAGAGACCCGACAAATACGACTGGTGCAGCCAAGATGATTTATACTTTATACAAATCCTGGCTTTAAGAAGGGAAAACACCCACTGGGTAGCTGCACCGTTGTCATAAATGGGACTATTTTCCTTGGGGTTGCTTATTAGTTTGAGTGAGCAGAGAGCTGTTTCGCACTGTCTCTACGTGTCAATGGGGGGAATCTTCCAAACAGGCCGAACCCTTGCGGTGTCAACCTAAACTTTCAATAATTTACACAGCTCTTTGTGCGGTTGAAGATCTCATGCGCCCGCGTCTGTGCACATACACAGACACAAACATTCCCACAATCACACAGAGAAGCGCTGGGGGGTATAAACAATCTGAGGAGGGAGTTTCTGATATTGCCTTCTAGCGCAGCAAGGGTGACGCACATCTTGGATGAAAACCCACATGATTCCCAGAATGTTTTTTTTCAGCGAAAAATACACGTCTGTGTTAAGTGTCTACACAAACCCGGTGCACAAAGAAAAACTACTGATTTAATTTGTTTGAATCAAGCTATTTAAGAGGGGAGGTATACAATGAGATCATTATTCCCAACAAGATATAAGCTGTTTAATAACTTAGAAATGCCATTGGACAGAAGTATCCAGACTGGTTTCCTTTCTCTCGTTTTTCTTGTCCTTATCGACATGCACATTTAAGTCT
Source organism: Seriola lalandi dorsalis (assembly GCF_002814215.2). Taxonomy (NCBI): domain Eukaryota; kingdom Metazoa; phylum Chordata; class Actinopteri; order Carangiformes; family Carangidae; genus Seriola; species Seriola lalandi. Next base: position 628,115 of record NW_019524864.1, read on the forward strand.
AAGGAAGTGTGTAGTGTGGGTCAGATAAGAAACAGAGAGCGAGGCAGTGAGAGGAAGCGGCAACATGAGACAGAGAGACAAGGAGTTTTAAAGTCAGAGCAAGTGGGAGAGGTGGATAATCCTTCGCAGAGTGGAGTGTGGGAGGCGAGGCCGTGGTGATCAATGGCGGAGGGAGTCTGAGAGGGCCTGAGGGAGGACATCAGGAGTCAGGGCATGGAAGAGGATGAAACACATTTGTGAAGCAACTGAGTGTGTGTGTGTGTGTGTGTGTGTGTGTGTGTGTGTGTGTGTGAGGTCTGCAGCTGATGCCTGAGTATGATGGATGTGGACTCCAGTGAAAAATTCATTTCAGTGCTAAAACGAGTAACTGATGATCGACACAAATAATTTTGATAGTTAATTAACTTTTTCAGTCATTTATCAGTGAGAAAATGCAAAACACTCACTGTTTTCAGCTTCTCGGGTTTGTGTAAATTGAATATTTGGGGTTTTGGATTGTTGGCCAAACAAACAAGAAGTTTAAGGAAGACACCTTATGATCTGTGGACTAGTCTTGAGTATTTTTTGGCTATTTTCTTCACAATTAATTAATTGGAAAAACAATAACAATATTAATTGATAATGAAAAACGTATTCGATTTGACTGGCTCTATAACTGGCTTTGTGACTGACTTCAACAACTGTTCAACCTCATTATGCAGACCACATTATTATAAGCTTCTCTGGGCCTAAAACACCAAGGGATTAGGCAGAGCTCATCACCATATTCTTGCAGCATGTTCATGGTGGTGAAGGTGGCCTCTAGCCACCCTGAGCAATGAACTACTGAGCACAGCCAACTTCAGGGGTTTGTAAATTAACACTGCTGTAAAATCTGCTCCTTTTAGGACACCCAGGACAATTAAATAAATTAGCAGCACAGTGATTAGTAACTACTTAGTAAAATAACCAATGTGGAATCGTGCTTGTTCTTTATAAGGGGGCCGGATTCTGCTGTTTATCCCAGAGGGAAATAAAAGCACATAAAGCTGGAGACGTGTGTTCCTCACCACGTCCTTCCTGTAGAGCACCTCCAGGATGTCGCTGAGCAGCTGGCAGCAAGCCTTCGGCTCCTCTCGCTTCTCCAGGTGGAACTTCAGCTGGTCCGTCATCAGCGGCAGGAGGATCTCGCGACAATCTGCAGGGACACAAGCAAATACACACACGTTCACAATGCAGCTCAACACGAGGAGCAGATGATAGACCGCACAAGACAGTGCAGCATATGCTCTCGACACACTGTCGATGCAGAGGCACGCAGCTTGTAAATGGCTCCCTCACAGCTCAGAGGATTAAATTAAAACAATGTGCACAATGAATATATTTATTAAAATGACTGTGGCAAAAGCTCCCAGAATCCCTAGAAACAGTTACAGCGCAACAGCAGAACGCTAGTCAAACAAAGCTATAATCATTTTCAGAGCACAACAAATCAAACGCCTCTCTGGAAATATCAGGTAGTAAAAAATAATTAGCAAACCATCTAGTGACCTGACACCACTGCTAATTACATCTTATCACCAGCATGAAAAAGCTGATTAAACTGGCCAAACTGGTCCCTCTCCAGTAATGTCCACTGTCATGTTGCCCTTAATCAAAACACCCAACCCATTACTGCCCCAGTAACAGCTGCAGTTGTACAATCGAGAGAATCAAACCATGTAATTTTGATGTTTAATAAAACAGTTTATAAATTACTGAATATTACATCATTTGTGACCCCATTTGAACCTAAAGTAGCAAGTAAACACAGAAAACAACAACTGTTTTCCAAACTTTGTCAAAGTAACAGCTAAAATTTAATTAATTCTACAAAACATGCGACCAAACCAAACCTAAAAGTTTGTCTGATGTTGACGGCAACATCAAAAAGTGAATTTCCATACACAGAGGGCAGAGAGTTTGGTTGGCAATTGGACATGGAGGACAGCACCGATAAGCCAGGAAAGTATTCTCATAGAAGGTAAACCTAAGGCAGCCTGCCACAAAATTATCATATTTTTTATTAAACCTCCTGATTCCAATCTTAGTGGCATTTGTGTATGTGTGTGTGGGTCATATTTAAAGCCTAGGGACAAATACTGGGGTTAGGCTGGTTCAATTAGAAGATGGGAGTATCAGTTAGGGGGTTAAGTGAATATTTTATAAATTTATGGAAAGGAAAGCAATCACATAAAAGTTTTCTATCCATAGCTACGCAGAAGTTTCACTGCATAAACTTATAACTCCTCTGCATTAAAAGAAATAAAGTAAAATAAATTAGAAAAAAAAAACATGTCTCAATGGCCCCCATGCAGCGCACTGACAGTGTTTTTTCACACAGAGAAAGTCTGAGTACCGATATTAATATCATCTTAAGAGATAATAACAGCAGCAAAAGAGCAGTGCAGTGAGTGAAAGCATCACTAATACTGTAGCAGACAACAGGGACAACAGAACTCTTCAAATAACAATTGTTATTATGACAAGGTGGAGATACGTCGCTGCTCAGAAGAGCCACCCAGCAACGGATTTCAATTCAAAATCAATACAATCTCTCTGCTTCACAGATAATGTTACAGCTTTAATGAGCTAATCAACTGGGAAAAAAATAAAATTGTAACTTCATTACTCATCAGAACCAACACACGCACACACACAACCATAAAGCTTTGCCAATTGTCAATACTGCTCAAGGCCGAATGGTAAACAGCAGGATGTAATGCGTAATGAATAGCATAAACTATGGTGCACTATTCATAAACAATACCCAGGGGTGTTGCATATGAATCAGTGATCTACACTCTCCAATCCCTTTCTGAGGGAACTACATATAAAATTGAGCGGTGTGGAGTGATTCCATGAAGGCTGATGAAAAAAGAAAAGTCAATGCATTTCATCCCTACGTACATCAAAAAGACAGAGTAGCATCTTTGACTAAGGTGGATGTCTTCAGAAGCTGTTTCACTCTCAGTATCACTGCTACTAGTAATTAACCATACGCCATAAGCCAGAGCTCCAAACAGAGACCATGAGGAAGCTCTGTAATGAAAGCATTACGTAATAATTAACACTCTAACACATAAAGACTACTGAAATGTCATTTCTAATGACTCAGGAATTGATGAGGGCATCACCTAAACAATTACTATCTTCTATCAACTTTGCAAATCTCGCATAACTCCATTGGCTGTAAAGACGGTTCACTCTGGAAAAGCATTGGACCTATTGACTCCCTAAAAACCACTTAGCAACAACCCTAGCCCTCCGTGCATATTGGCTTTACCCATGTGTTAGCTTAGCAGTGCCAATTTTGTGTCACTTTGCCAATGCAAAAAATTTGACAGAGTTCAGAGCATGGAGAAACGCTCTGTATAAACATCTGAAAAAGCTCCACAAATCATTACTGAATAGCTTCCTATGTTTGACTGCAGTATTGTGGGATGGCTGCTCAACAATACAGCTATTCTTCACATAAACCTTCCACTGCTAAACACCTAAAAGGAAACGTTATGGGTGTTAAGAGTCTTGTCACATGATAACCAGCCCTGACACAAAGTGACAACCATGTCTGCACTGAAATATTTTTGGTGCTGTGGAATAGAAGACCAAACTGTCCGCCTGATACAGCTTAAAGGGAAAATTTGTGTTTATATATATATATATATATATATATATATATATATATATATATATATATATGTGTGTATGTGTGTGTATGTGTATGTGTGTGTGTGTGTGTGTGCTTCGTAATCTTCCAGGGATTGAACACAAAACTAAATCTCCTATCTGAGGGCGTCTAACATTGTGTGGAGTGTTTAATACCTTGTTATTATAGGGCTTCAGTCCTCAATCCCTTTGCGCCTCCTCCAAAACTCAAAATACACACTGGCAGTAACACACACATACGCGCACACGCACACACACACACACACATAGAAGGATGCAGACATGTGAGCACATATATACATACATACACAGTCACACACGCTAGCTGCAGGGTGGGAGCGGGACAAGTAGACTGGAACTATCAAGCTAGGCCATGGGCGCTCTCCTCAAACTTCCAGCCCAAACAGATTTTAGACGCTACACTGATTTTCCCTTTTAAAGCAGACCAGGAGAGCAGCTGACATATTTGTTCTCTTCCAATGAGCCCATTTGCAAGCGATTCATGCGCCCATCCGGCTCTCTCTTTTTACATCATCAACAGTGAAGGTGAAACAACACTGTGCCTCAAAAATAACAATAATAATAAAAAAATAAATAATAAAAAAAGAAGCAGAAACAAAACACTTCTTCATTTTCTGAGCTCATTACGTTTTCATCTGCAGCAGGGAATTGCGTACGCACACCAAATGAAACACACAGCAGTTTGAATTTCAATGTAAATGATAAAGATGAAACCCATGGAGAGAAGGATGTCATCTTGTCTACAAGTCATGATTCTGAACAGAAATCAGCCCATCGGGGACTCAAAAATACTCTTTTAGGACATGCTTTTGCACAGAAACCATTAAATATGTTAATCACTGTGCAGCCTACAGGAAAGAAAACGCCGTCATCAGACACATTCAATGCATATTGATGAGCACGTGTAGAAACTCCATATTGACGGTAGAGTATCTAGGTTAATGCCTCTTTGCTGGGCTTTCATTTGCTCCAAGCATTCCAGTACATTTCACTTTGGCACTGGCTGGTGACGATCCTTTCAAAGACCACCTTACGATCCAGATGCACCTAACAATGTGTCCCATGACTATGTGCGGGGAACTGATTAAAACCACCTTAAAAACTGCCTGGCTAACTATTTTTATTCCTCATTGCAGTGGTCACTATCCGTAATGAAAAATCTCTACAGGAGGTCAGCTTGATGCTGCTGTGGGTAAAGACAATTTAACTTTGAAGCAATCTCTATCACTGGTTTTGCACAATTTGAAAACACACGTGCATGTCAAAGACGACTGGAGATGTTCAAAGCACCAATGTTGTGAGAACTGAGCAGCAGGGCAATTCCTGTCTACATCACAGCAACAAGTCCTCCTGCTGATCAGCAAGCCATTCAAAAGCATCTGGGATGCTTTGCTTGGCCACAATGACACCAACAGGTCACTATTGATGGCCAAAGGCACTTACTCACCAAACTGGTATTAATTTGAAGGCAGAGACATCTATATTGTGTTATGTTCAATATAAAAGAGTATTCCATAGGTATAAACTTGTTTTACATTAAAATCCATTTCGTCATTTGTTTTCTGTGCATTCCTGATGAGAGCAACTGTGCGAGTGGATAATTGTTAGTATGTTAGTCCACTGCTCTGAGGCATGTGTGTTGCCCGTGCCAGCCACATTAAATCACTGTTGCCAGGCACTTTGCATTTCATTTACCACCACAGGACAGTATGTGAGTGTGAACGTGTTTGTCTCTAAATTGAACCGAACATGGCCCCAGAGGACCGCTGCCTCTGGCAGTCATTGCAGTGGGTTGGGGGGGGGGCGTCTGCAGGTCGCCGCAGGCTAGCCCTGGCTGCAGAGACTGGAGGTACAGGTTCTCATTAACCACCTTTACATCGTTGCCCTTCATGTCTGGCATTACTGCAACATGTCCAAAATATACAACAGTGTGGTGTCCAAGTGTATTATGAAAGTGGAGAACAGTAGAGTTGCTGTTGGGGTGAGACAAGGGAGGGAAAATGAGATAAAGACATTTAAGGAAAGAGGATTAAATAGTAAAAGAAAGGAGCAGCTGAGACTTGAGGACTGAGTAGATGGGGGTAGTAGTATTCTGATACAGACAAGTCCAGGTGATTTCAGCAGTGGGGATGCTCAACTCTCTTAAATAACACTACACCTCACCAGTGACCTTTACTGTGGGCTCACACTGGGTTGCCTTGGGGAGGCAGGTGGTGTGTGTGATTACTGCAGCCGTGAGTGAAGGAGCATGCAGTGAAGAACAGTGAGTACAGTTTGTGTGTGTGTGTGTGTTTGTGTGTGTGTGTGTGTGTGTGTGTGTGTGTGTGTTCTCACCGTGATGAGTAAAGAGATCACTGTGGACAATGTCAATCAGGCAGTCCAGCTTCTGCTTCACCAGGCGACCCAGAGGAACCTTCAGGATGAACTCGGTGAAAAGCTTGCTACGGAGACAGAGGGAGGACAATAAAGACAAAAGGTCAAACTGATGAGGCATCTTGGATTGGTTGACTGCGTCCAACCAGGAAGCAGTCATCCAAAACGCAATTAGTGGCTCTGCACACCCACACAGGTACTTCTCAGATATTCTGACAATGGTCTGAGGTTATGAGAACATGTAGCATGAGACAATAGAGATATCCCAACAACCCAGAGGAACTTGCTTAGGATGAACTCTGGGAACAGCTTCCTACCAGAGATAGATGATTGTGCCATCTCTGTTTATATTAGAAGACAGTAGTCACTGTTGCAAATCAATGTCAAGAAAAGATGATTTCACTTGAATTTTGTATTTATATTTACAAAGTACCATTTGTTCTCTGGTATTTATTTGCTTATCTAACCAAACAAGACATATCACTACAAAATATATTACTACTGTAATATAGAATTACGCATAACTTAAGCTTGAATGTTTCTTATTGACCTTGTGAACATTGATTTTACCAAAACTTCTCAGTGCAACATCACTTCCTGGAAATCTTCTGGAGCTTTCAGCCACATCTTGTGGCCTTCAGCAGCAGATTGAGTTTGCTCAGTGGTCATGGAGATGAAGTCATGAAGGCCATGAGATGTGGCTGAAAGTACTACAGTGCATTCAGAAAGTGTTATATAACTTATATTAAAATAATATATATATACACACCCCATAGTGTCAAAGTCAAAACAGATTTTTTGCAAATTTATCAAAAAAGAAAAACTGAAATATCACATTGAAATAAGTATTCAGGCACTTTGCTATGACACCTGAAATGTAGCTCAGGTGCCTCTCGTTTCTTTTGATCATCTTTGAGATGTTTCTGCACCTTGGTTGGAGTTCACCTGCTGTGAATTCAGCTGACTGGACATGATTTGGAAAGGCCTGTCTATATACTGTCTCACAGCTGACAATGCATCTCTGAGGAAAAAACAAGACATGAAGAGAAAGGAACTGCCTGCGGAGCTCAGAGACAAGAGGCACAGATCTGAGGAAGGCTACAAAAAAAATTCTGCTGCATTGATGTTTCCCAAGAGCACAGTGGCCTCCATCCAAGTTTGAAACAACCAGGACTCCTCCTAGAGCTGGCCACCTGACCAAACTGAGCAATCGAGTGAGAAGAGCCTTGCTATGAGAGGTGACCAAGATCCTCACGATCACTGTGGCTAAAATGAGATTAATATCATTTTCAAATGTTTTAGATTTAAAACCCTAGTTTACACTTAAAGACTCACTTTCAAGCTTTCCAATCTTAGTCTTAATGTTGTGATATGTACTGGTAGTGTAATCTCATATGGAATAATTTTTTGTCAAACTATAAGTAACAATTTAATCCATGTGGTCCACTCCTACCAGTTATGGTGCAACTTTGCTAACGTCTCAAAACTTCATATACTTAAAATTCTAAAAGCCTGAAGTTCTTCAACAGGTTCAACAAAACAAGACAGTCGAGTCAGAGGACTGTCAATCAAGCAGAGTCCGTACACTTCCACAGTCCTGAGGAGAGTCTAATCAGCCCAAACACACAAAAACACCTGTGTGGGTGTGTGCGGGCTTCATCTCCAATGTCTCCAGTATATTTCAATGTTGCTTTTGTGTTTCACAAAGCTACTGACTTGAGGGATTTCTAATTCTACTCAACCTTGTACAACGGCACACACTATTCAACGAGATATTTTTAAACTGATGATTCAACTTCTTTTTTTTTTTTTTGAAGACAACCAACATGTAGCTAAGAACAATCAAAACTAAGAGCATTCAACAGTTCAGAGCCTGAAAGAGAAATCCACATTCATGCACACAGATAAAGCAGACAGCTTCTTCCTGAAAGAAGAGGCCAGATCTTCATTATGCTGGCACGACTCAGGGGGGAGAGACCAGGTTCTGGCAGGGGATGAAACACCCCACACCCCCAAACCTCTCCCCCACCCACCCACACACCCCCAAGGCTTCAATTTAGTCACCTCCAGCTCAGCCGCTCAGCCAGGTTTGTGCTAACAACAGGACCAGCTGATACCACCTCAGCTCAGACAGCCCTGTGATTTATGACTAAGTGAATGCTTCATGAGGACCCCAGCTTTCAGAATTAAAGCTAAAATCAAAAGCTCCTCTCATGTTGCTTCCACTCAAACTACAGAGAGGATGGCAAAGCATCTGGCATCTCGCTCCTTATCTTGTCTCACCTCATTGTTATTGGAAATTCAGCTCAACTCAACTATATAATATTTACTTAATTGGAACTGACAACCAAAGCAGGTATGACCTCATAATTTAATTAACATCTCTTGATAGCAGTACACATCGTCTCTCCAGCCCGTGTTTTACTGTACTCCGTGCCATATAGCTGGACAGCATACGGTAACTTTGCTCTGGAGGTTTCTGGTTCAAATGTTTTGCATGCCTCATCATGAACGACACGATTAAGAATGAACATTTTGGGTCAGATGAATATCTATTTGGTATTTTGATAACTGCTGCTAAAAAAGCGCTCACAAGGCGATGGCTGCTCCCTGAGTCCCCCACAGTTCAGGAGTGGATAGACATAGTGAATGATATTTATATCATGGAAAAGATCACATTCTGTCTCCGTCTCCAGAAAAATGTATTTGTTAAACATTGGACAAGGTGGGTTGAATATGTGAAACCTTTACGCCCAGAGTTTGTGGAGGTATTAGATAAATGAACCCTGTTCTGTTGTCTCTCCTTCTCTCTCACCCCCTTTTTTTTTTTTTTTTTTTTTTTGATGGCTGAAGATTGACACTGACATATACTGTCCCATCAATATTTTGATATCATTCTCCACTCCCCCCAATGCCATACATTGAGAACTGCTTCCGTTTCCCCCATACTGAAGACTACCGATACCCCCCCTCCACCACCACCGCCACCTAACTAAGTATCATGTTGGTCACTTCTCTCCTGTAAAGACACTACGGACATGTATGTGCACACTTTCTCTCCCAACCGTTGTTTTTGTTTTGTTGTTCTTTGTTTGTGTGTTTGTTTTTTGTTTTTATTACTAAATTGTACTTAAAATGTAAAAACTGGGTGGCGGAGAAAAATAGTATTACCTTTGCCCTTGTGATATGTACTGCCATTCCTAAATAAAGAATTAAAAAAAAAAAAAAAAAGAATGAACATTTTGAACATTTTTGATCTGATTGGACGGAAACGGAAGAATCTTCTGTGCAAATGGTGAATTAAATTGAGAGGGAAGGTGAGAAAAGGGAGCTGCAAGAGCTGAACAGACAGAATAGATGGGCTGAGACCAAACACCCCCTCCTCCTCCTCCTCCTCCTCCTGAAGTAGAGGCCAGAGGCAGGGCTTAGCAAGCCTTGTGTGGCCCAGAATCTGCTGTGGAAATGGCAGCCGCCCAGGTGCTGGACATGGGCAAATGGAAGGGGCTCCTTGCTGAGTGCTTGCATGATGAACAGGCAAACCACATTTCAGGGCCTGGAAAATACCTACATGTATTAGCACAACCGGCGCCAGTCTCTGAGCTGCGATAAAAATAGATCACAGTGTCAAGAGTGTTTCTGGTGGTAAAATATTTGTTTGCAACAACACAGGGTTTCCCCTTTAGAAACTTTATTAAGCAGAGGTGAACAGATGCTGTCAGCACCTCGTCTCACTGTTTGTGATTAATTTAGTTAGGCTGGAATAAGCAGTAGTTTAAATCAACAAATATGGGGCCATTTCTGAATACAATTATACCTCTACTTTTAATTATATTAAAATTATATTATTTTCTCCACATGTTAGTGGCTGTGGAAAACCTTGCAACAAGATACACACCCATTCGTGATCCAGCGAATAAGTTTGTGATTAATGATGAAATTATTTTTTGAGATAATCAAAGGAGAGCTCCACCATTTCTCACATTCTTCCTTTTTATTCCGCCTCTCTCCTGACCTTCAAAGGAGGGAATATTAGATCATTAGGAAAAGAGTGGTTTCATTTTTACTGACAAACATTAGACTCTGGTCAGAAGCAAGCTGCTGATTTTTCCCAGTTTCTATTGATGCAACTGTCTGTGTGCAGGATGCATATTTCATAATAAGAAAATTAGGCCACAATCAGTGTGAATCATGTGTGACTATATTCGTGTGAACCAAATATTTACAGATGACAAAGATGTCGGACCAAAATGTAGACAAACATAAATATCAATATGTTTTAAAAGACTCGTTTGCAGCTGGAAAGTTTTTCACTGAACATTTCCTCACATATTTGTAAGTATAATGCTCCATAAATGAGGCCATTCTATTTTGTTTTTGTGCTGTGTCCTTTTCGCATAACAGATTAAAGACATTAAAATGGGACAGAAAATCAAGGGCAAACCCATGAGGCATTTTGTCACAAATGCAATTTCCTCCCTGCTCTCAAAAATGGCTTTAGAACATCACCGTAGAAACACACAAAACTGAAATTTCAGGTCAAAGGTTATGAAAGGCCATTTGAATTTTAATTTGATCGTGTCAGAAAAAGTCAGTCAGATGACGGATGGATCAATTTTTCCGTTTTGTTTTGTTTAACATTTTTCTAAATACTTAATTTAGTCCCACAGTAACATCGCAGCATGTGATACTTAAGAAGTCGCTTATTATTAAGACAGGCATTACGCTATAGCAGATGACATTTGCTGTAGACAACATTAACTGTAATGGACACTTGAGTGGAGCAGTCAGTGGGTTTCCAAGGCAACCTGGGCATGTTAAACCAGCGACCATAACAGTGCAGCTAGTGAATGTTGAGTTGTTAAATAAAAACAGCCTTAGGTAGAGAGCCTGACAAATACATAAATAATGCTTCCAAGTCTTTACAGCAGCACAATATCCCATCAGCTTGTTAGCGATAAAATACACATACAATTTTAAGTCAAGCGGACGTTCCGAAAAAACCAAAGCAATTCGATTCTTCCTTTCATTCCCCCGGCAAAAAAAGAACATTTAAGGCTAATTTGAGCATCTTCTATACATTCGCTTTAATGAGCTGCTTTTTAGCGACACCCCCTCTGTTTTGAGGAAGTCTCAGAGATGTGTGTGTGTGTGTGTGTGTGTGTGTGTGTGTGTGTGTGTGTGTGTGTGTGTGTGTGAGAGAGAGAGAGATCTGCTGTGGTTATGACTTCTCATCTGCTTACGTTCACTTTTCTCTACAGCAGGTGTCGTTGTAATGACGATCAAGCGTGGGAACATGTAGCGTATCACATGAAATTACCTTAGTTCCTTGGGATCAAAGACCAGCTTGACATCGTTGACGATGGTGGGAATGTACTTCAGTGCAGCACCCTTTAGCAGAGAGACAAAGGAAACATGACAAGATTATGTTCGTCTCTAAGTTAATTAGTTCAGTCATTGATTGATATTTAGTGAGACACCCAATCCCACATTATGTCATACAATATTTTCCACAGGTATGGTGGGAATTAAGTGTTGTTGCATTGTGTGTAGTGAAGTGTAAATGTGTCTCGTAGCTTCAGTTTTGATGAGCAATATTTACCGAGTGTTTGTATGATACTATGAGTGGGCATGATTTATTAATAATCTATCAGTATCAGAGGAAGTCACATAAAATCTGCTTCACAGACCCCACACCCTAAAGTTCAGTGCCTGTGACGTTTCCTCCGATGTACATTTCATTTAGTGTACTTGAGGAACGGGGGGGGGCCCTCCTCATAAATAAACTGGGACCAGAGGAAGATCTCCTCTAATGATACCTTGATAGACACAGCCAGATAGGATCTTAATTTGCCCATCGATACTATAATAAAGTCATCAAGTGTGTGCACCCAGTGGCTGATTACAGAGCCATCCATTAATAATGGGAATGATTAACCGAGCTGACACTTCCCTCTCTGAGTGACTGCTGCTAAATGCCGGCCAAGGTGGGTTGGGGTGTTTATACAGCATCTGTGCAAATTAGCAGCAGTGCCAGTCGCTCTCATAGAGGTTGATTAGCCAGGAAGACGAAGCTCACTGGACGTCACCTTCTACAGTCCACAGTGTGCGATTGTGCGTGCCTTTATTTTCTGAAAATGCGTGACAGGCAATTGGCGATGGTTACGTGAGGGTATTTGAGAGAGAAAATACTCGGGTTACCGACTTCAGGAAATGAAAGAATGTGAGAACAATTTCAGTTTGAAACACGTGTTTGGGACATCTCTGCAGGCACCAGCAGAGTTAAACTGGATCTTCACCTTGGTTTTTCAAACAGGGATGTAGGCACAACCTCCAAATAAAATCCTGCTTTAGTCTACTCTCATCTTTTTAGATATTTTTAGTGCTTTAATATGCATATCTCAACACCACCCTATTCTGCAGTCAGAAAGAGTTAAGAGAGACTGAAACATGGATTTCAAAGATGCTGTTTGAAAGAGCACCCTGGCTCTCTTAAAAAGCCAACTGCCTCTGTTTACCCATTGAAGAGGACATTTTAGCAAAATGTCTTTTCTTTTTTGATTTTTTGCTTTGTTTTCAGCAACAACCAAACTCCCACCTGTTGTGTGGGGCTGCGTTGTGTGAAGTGTCAAACAAAAATCTCAGTGGAGTTGTGTTGTGTCTCACAGAAGCGTGCATTTGTGTGTATGTGTGTGTGTTTATCAAAGTTTTCCTCTGCATGTGTGCGGCTCCGTCCAGATGTTCATCAGGATTCAGACTGGAGGTATGATGGGACTGCTCATTAGCTTCCACCTGTCACAGTGCTTTCACAAGGGCGGATTCGGGAAGAAACCAGGATTCCTCGCTTTCATGCCCGTTCCTCAAGATCAGTTTTTAATTTACTGACAGTAAAGCTAATATCTCACCCAATTACACAGCAACTGACTCCTAATTGACTCCTGAGCTTCTCCTATGGTTGAGCGTGCAAATGGATCTACTGTAGGTGTGCCGAGGTGCATGTACCCTGTGATTATGTTATCTCTAAAAGCATAGGTGTGTGTACATGAGCATGTGTGGTTTGAGAGTATCTCCACAGAATCACAATAAAAATATATGCTGGTTTGTTTCAAATCTGAAGTCACCAAGTTTGGGGTCAAGGACAATGAAATGCAAATATCATAATGGAGGGAACTTAAGGGCAGAAGGAGCAAGGCAGTGAAATAAATACCTTAAGGAGCAGCTAAAGAGCAGAAGGCCAGAGGAACCCCAGACCACAGGACGGTCAAGGTCAGAGTGAAAAGGAGAGAGGAAAAACACAAACACATATATACAAGCACGGACAGACAAGAGAAATCAACACACAACAAATATACATAATGTGTGGATGGAAGATAAATCTGAAAGGCTGGGGCTGCACAAAAAAAATAAAATCCTGAACATATCAACTCTGTTGACCAACTAATGAAACCACTCTCCTTCCATTACAGAGGTAATCAATAACAATACACAGTTTGTCACCTGACCAACATTTAAAAGACTGAGACTAAGATCCCTCAACAATTGTCCTCCTACTGAGGAGTTTAGCATTTTATACGTTACATAGATTCATATTGTATAGACACACTAAAATATATTTCATAATAAGTTCTCAATGATTTTGATACATGTATCTGTACCAATAAATAACTATTTTTTTTTACTATTTAGTTCATTTGAAACATAAGACAAACTTCAAATATGTCAATGTTTGATGCAAAAAGAACTTGACTTAAATGAAAAACTCTAAAATGAGCAACATCTTGATTTAAATTAGAACATAAGTCACCAAATCTGACAAAATGTTGATTTTAGACCACTGTGGACGCATTTCAGTCTGTACCCAGAAAGTATGGAGGTTCCAGACTGAGCCCTAATCCAAAAGGAATAGTTTGACAATTCAGAACATACACTACGCTCTCTAGGCAATGAAACTAAAGCCAGCAGCTGGTTAGCTTAGCTTAGCGTCCAGACTGGAAATAAGGGTAAAGCGGAATCTCGTCTCTGTCTAAAGGCCGACAAACAATCCTTGTGCTCACAATAACATATCTATTTTTGTTAAATCCATACCAACTGTTTCCACCATATTATCCCCCATACAACTACAACTTTTGTTTGTATGGATTAAATAAACAAAACACAGTGTCTTAATTAGCAAGCCTCAGAAGTGCTAGCTACACATTTAACCGAGGGTCATGAGGGTGGGACTGATCTTCTCATCTAAGTCTCGGCAAGGAAGCAAACAACCATATTTCCCGAAATGTCGACATATTCCTTTAATCATCTTTTTAAGAAACTCTAATATATTTCAGTTTATGTGCAGCCCTGCTAAGGTCACATGGAGAGAAAATGAGAGTAAAGATCAGGAAAATCTGCACAGAGAAGTGACAAAGGTGAAGAAAACAAATATGTAGGAAATGGAGACCATCAAAGAGCAGAAGGAACTTTTACATTAATGTATAATAAGCTGCTGTATTCACTTAGATCTAACAAGACACATGCATCTACAATTACAGAGCATGTCATCCAAAGCAAATCACAGCAGATTTATTTACCATTCACACAGCAGCAGTTATTTACTATTCACGCAGCAGTAGATATTTCTTGGCAACGAGTCTGAGCGATAGCATGCAGTTGGACTTGGGACTTGTGTGATACTCGGCCTACCTTCACCATGCCAGTGTTCTCTGAATTACTGTTCATCATATCATTAAAGGATGTGAAAAGGTTCCTCAAGGACTCCATGAAGTCGGCCTCTCCTTTGTTCTCGTAGAGCCTGGGAGGAGATGAAGTAGAGAATTACATTGGCAGATGATCACAAGGCTGTTGTTTGTTTCATCCCTGTGTAAACAGCCCCGCCCGCGGTGGAAATGACAAGAGTTTGATGATTCCCTGTTAAATCATTAAAAGCAGCCAGCAGAATGGCCCGTGTGTGTTATCAATGCAAATATTCTTGGATCCGAACCACAGACATCACTCTTGGTGCCAGCCAGATTAGCATTTAAAACAACATGACAAGACCCCGAAGCACCTGCCTGCTTTCATGTGGAAACAAAAATCAGAAAAATTAATGATCTATGTTAATGATTCTCCTGGAATACTATACGAGAAGCAGAAAGCAAATGCCATGTAAGGGGTTCACCGACTTCACTTGCTAATCTGTCTGGGGCGTAGTATTACTAATGTCTCTTCTGCCGGTTTGGTTATGTGGCGTAAATGCTGCCCAGTGATTATAGCATCTAAAAGCCACTGATCACAGAACAATTGAAGAAAAACACTTCCACAAATTTCTAAGTGCATGAGAACACAAAGCAGGGCTTCCTCTGTTAATCCCCCCAAAAATGAAAATGTATTTTATCCCAATTGCAGAGCCCATAAATCTCCACAAACTGGGTATTAACTGTAAATGAGCCACATTGTGCTCCCTGCAAAGCAATTAAGTGTGTCAACCGCTCAGAGGAGTAAAAAAAAAAAAAAAACATTAAAATTAGGATTTCTGAGAGAAATTGATATTGTTTGAAAACACTCGCTGAAGCAGAGGGAGGCAGGTCAAAGAGGGGTGAAGTGGTAAGATTGCTCCCACTGCATCAGATTTGACTGGCTTTCTTCCAGAGAGGTGGGTTCTGCGGTGCCACAATCTCTCACGGGGCTGCAGGTATTACATGGTCCAGGATAGTCACTGTTGACGGCTTACAGAAATCACGGGATTAGAGGCATCCATCTCAGAGCTCCCACAACAACAATTACTTATAGCCGTTTCTCACCTGCAGCACCAGGGAGCAGAGGGAGCTCCGGACAGCCGAACCAGTCTTAAGTCACGGGGGTGAAATTGTGTGATTAGAGTGTCTCCTCTACCATTTCATAGAAATGTTCCGCTGGCCCGCAATGAAAAAGCATGCTGATGTAACTTTGGCACCTTCTAGTCAAAACTGCATGAAAGGCACCAACAAACGCAACTTCATGGTTTAGAAGAAGTCCAAACTCTGAGTCTGACTCAGCAACAATGGAGCCCAATAGAGCTGATCCTGGCAACCAACCAAAGAAAGTGCCTCAGCAACTACAAAACGCAGGCCCATTTTCAGGCCGTTATTGGTTATCCTGCAAAAAGATACCACTTGGCAGACACACTGTGAACATGGACGTCTCAAGTATAGAGCGACGTCGCTGTGGTCTGATGTGTGAGGTAAAGGACGGCGCGTCCTCTAGACATTGGGCAGAAAACCAATCAAACTCTGCACACTCAATTAGACCAGGATCATACATCAGCTCCTCAGCCACCAACAGCTTCATTCCGTGGCTCGACAACATTATCATTCATTTAACATCCTATCAGCCAATTATAAATATATCCATAGAAATTACCTCACCTTAAGGCCGTTCACTTTTACCCATTTCAACTTTGTTCAACAGCAGTACCTAATGTGGATAACACAATCAATACTGCATACAACATTGATTTTGATTATGAAATAAAACTGAAACCACTGATTTATTAAAGGAACGACTGTGGTAATAAAGAAATTATTCTATTAGCGTAAAGTCAACAACCAGTGCCTATAAATATTTAGAGAGACAACTCATGTACAAATGTTTAACAAATGATAGCAAATATTTGCTTACACTGACGGTGGTTAGATGACTGAAATATCTGTCTCGTCACTTGAGCCCTTGAGTCCTTTTTGTTGGTGTTATCATAAGTGCAAGACACCTTCAACCCATTGAAGTCAATGCAGCAATGTTCCTTTTGTGCTTTAAACTTCTTTATATTCTGTATATTTATTTGTATTGTCACAAATCCACAGTGCTATGTGCGTGTTATGTGTGTGTGCATCAGGACGTACTGGTTGAAGAGGACTCTGGAGCGGACGATGAACTTGAAGATGTACTCCAGAGCCTTCATGGCTTTCAGCAGCTGCTCTGTCAGCTTCTCAGCGTTGTCCACGTAGTTCTTCAGAACTTTGGTCAGCTTCCTACAAACACAATCACAAACAGAGCGTGACAAATCTAATAATCATGTAATGGGATATAATTTGTCGTTGGGGGTAATTAACTCACATGTAGGCCAGCGTGGCGCTGAAATGCTTTCGAATGTAGGTCTCCAGGACAGGGTTAAAGTGTTGGAACTTTCTGTCGGCTATAAGCCCAATTATGAACACCTGTCAGAGAACAAAGACATCTTCATTAAAATGTAAACCACATGGTTCATAATGGATAGTAGGAAAAAAGCGCCTGTCTTACTCAATATGCTGAAATAGATTGGGAAATTAAACAAGATTGCATTTGAGAAGAAAGCCATTTTCTCTCAATTCTCTAGCCTGCAGATAATCTAGGACACCCGACAACACAATTTCTCCCTCCTTTCTCTGGAAGAGAAAACTGTTCTTTTCAGATGTACCTCATGTTAGGCAATGGTATACTAGATAGGATCCTGCCAGATACTTTTGTCAACTCACTGGCTACAAATACTAAATTTAATACATGACGAAGTTATGTAATCAGAAATTCAACAGGCTAATTTAATTTTTTTTTTTTTTTTTTGCCTTTTTCCGAGATCATCTCCGTGCTCTATTTTGCAGGAAAATTAGACTTTTAATGTTAGACAAACAACTTTAATGAAAATGCTACCCTGGCATTATAAATTAATGCAGATCAATGCAGCAGCGATTCCACATGTCCGCGCTTCCCTCAGTAAATGATTAGCCCAGCTCATATTTACAAACGGGGAACGGTTTGTGAGCTGCAACATACAGTGCAGCCAATTTGGCCAGTTTTCTATTGTTTTGACTTTGTACTACAGCACATAGGATGTAAACTGAGAAAACTGACTGAGGTTAAAATTAACATGCAGAAGACATCCATACTGTTTACCTACAGTGGAGAAATTATATCATTAACAATTTAACCCCATAGTGATTGCTTCATTTCAAATCCAGTGTGCACAAGTAGCAACAAAGCAAAAATATATGTACAAGTATTTCTGGACTGCACCGCAGTGTTGTGTTTACAGAGATGCAGGTTGGTGTTCCAGTCAAGGTATTTTCCTCCAAGGCATACCCCTGGCACACACTTAACAGTCTTGTGGAGAGTTAAGGTGTGTACTCTGCATATTTCTGAACATATCCTGTCACAAAACATGTTTGCCATAGCATTGCTGCAGCATTCTGTTTGAAACTTGTGTGGTCAAATGTGATTCTTAATGGCACAAATAAATCATGCTCAAACATACAGTTCATACCAAAAGACTATACATTACGACACATTGTGACGGTTCACAGTTCTCTCCAGATACAAAAACAAACTGTTTACCCTTATAGTTTAGAACTACAGCTTGGGAGAGAAAACAGGCAACTGCAATACAGGTTTTTTTTATTGTGAAATCGAAAGGCCCAACAAACAGAGCAGAGACGACCATCAAAAGAAAAAGCCACCCTCCATTATGTTTGCATCTGAGCATGAAATGTGTCTAAATGTTTACTCCCACTGACTAGACCCTCTGCTGGTATGAATTCTGCTGTGCTGCCACTGTCTGCTTCTTCACTCACCAAGGCATCGAACACCAAAGTATCAAAAGTGTCACTGTCAGAGTTCTCCATCATGATGTTGAAGAGAGCATCCAGGGTGTCTTGTAGAAACTAGAATGACACAAGCACAGCATGCAACAATAAAACACGGCACTCAAATAAAAAAAGAAGAAGAAAGAAAAAAAAACTTGGATATGGAAAGTTTCACTGCAAAATGACAAAACTGCTTTCAAACTGATGACCATTTCTTTCTTTTAGGGAGGACATCTCATATCTCTCTGATGACATTTAAGTGATAAATGAATTTGAGACAAATGAGTTTATGTCAAGGGGAACAACAAATGTAAATCCCAGCCACAGAATAAGATGTAAGAAGATACACAAAGTGTGTGGTAGCACTCAAGCTGAGTATGGCTCTTCTTGATGAGTGCTTTATTTATTTTTTTTTTTTTGAGCGGAAGCAGAAAATCAGCAGCTGTGAACACATCTCAGTGAGAGCTGGATGACACAGTTCAAATCATTATCGTACTGATATCAATATTTTTCCTGTGCTGACACTGTACATATAAAGACATGGTAAAAATAGGTAAAATAACAAAATAATAAAATTAATGTTCAATTCAAAAATTGTGTTAACATATAAAATTTCCATTTTTTGTCAATACAATACTAGTATGTGACCATCAGGACATGAATCCACGGAAAGTTGATACACAATAATATTCAATTCCTGTCAAGTCATAATCCCCAAAATTGTGAATGCAAACATGTCGAATATGAACCCGTATGCTCTGTTTGGTGTAACCGAATGGCAAGTGCTCTGACAACACTCCGTGCTACCCATTACGCACCCTTTACAGCTGTTAACATGAGCCAATATAGTTCTATGAAGACTGTAATAACTTCCCTGTCAGCAGTACCTCCAGAAATGCTAACTATATACACCCTCCCTTCTCTGGGGAAACATGCTCCATTTATTCAGCCATTTACTGAGGAAATGTGAAAACAGATGCAGTGTTTCCTCTAGGATTTTTTTCAGCAGTGGGGGCATGCTATGGGGGGGGGGTAAGAGTCAGTGGCAAAGTTTGCACCCAGGCTCATCTCTCCGCTGCTGTGCTCTGCTCTCCTCCACTTTGTTTAACAACTCCTCCCTGTCTAATGTTACTTGTCTAATAAGATTACATTAAAAGTGTGAGTAACGTAACGCTAACAGCGTTATATAGTTTACACTCACATCACATCTGATTACAAGTGTGAAGATTAAAATACTATTTTTTACCTAACCATCATCATTTACGAGTCAGTAAAAGGCTTATGATGCTACCTGACTAGCGTCTTCTTCATCTGTTGTCTTTCTCTTCTTAGAGAAGTATCTGAACAAGCTCATTTGAAAAATTTTATTTTTTTTTTCTCACAAAACTTTATTGAACAACAATCAGTAGAATATACAGACAGGTGCTCAGTATCTCAATTTCTGTTAATACAATATCGAGTAGGTAGTAAACAATACAATATATTAGCTCATTTGAAAATGCAGTCAGCAGTTAATACATAATGACGTGTAGATATTAGCTTAATGCTATCAATTAGTTTACCCAAGTTAGCGTCACTGAGTTGGCTAATAAGTCTACCCTTTCTCCGGTAATTCGCTGCCTTATTCCTCACGACTACACTTCTCTGACTCTCACCT
>NW_019524864.1:648462-663289 GCF_002814215.2 Seriola lalandi dorsalis
ATAAAAAAAAAATAAAAAAAAAAGAAAAGAAAATTGAAGGCTTGGCAGCTATGATTTAGCAGTGGCGGGCCGCCACTGCTAAATGAATGTAGAGGAAACACTGAGATGTAAAAGTGTCACAAACAGATCTATC
This sequence comes from Seriola lalandi dorsalis, assembly GCF_002814215.2. Lineage (NCBI taxonomy): Eukaryota > Metazoa > Chordata > Actinopteri > Carangiformes > Carangidae > Seriola > Seriola lalandi. The sequence continues at coordinate 648,596 of NW_019524864.1, forward strand.
GCTCTCTACTGTGCTTGGTCTGTCATCCCGGGATGGATGAGATTCATCTCGGTCTCAACGAGAAACAAACATAACTTGCACAGTGTCGAGTTTTTAAAGCACAATTCAATCTCAAGAGGACCAGACTGCATGACAGAGCAGGGGGTGCAGTAATGTGATACTGTTTGCTCACAAAGAGTGTCACATTAGGGAGATGAAGAAAAAAAAAACGGTAGAAAACTCAATTGGAAACCCTAAAAAAAAAAAAAACCTTCCAGGATTTATTTATGATCTTGTCTTTTTGCATAGTATCTAAATCACAGCATACAGACACAAGTATACTCTGTGGATAAATTGTTTTTAAGCGTCAATCTGAAAATGTTACCTAATTGCACACCGACAGCCTCGGAGCGCTTTGGAAAGGATTGAGTGCTAATGTGATGGTAATAATAATCACACCCCCGTGGCTTAATGAACTGGTCCAGCTGTGGTTGACACATCTATTTGGCCTGATCAGAACTGTCTGGTAAAGGACTTCCTCAGACACATTGCAATCTGCCAGGCCCCCAACCAGCCCAGAGTGAAACTTTCTCTTGAGAGAGAGTTATTCATCTGCCCCATGCTGAGCACTTAAAGGGCCTGCCTACAACTCTGACAGCAGGTCATCTCTTCCCCTTCTGTAGGCTGTGTGTGGCGCTATGTGCTCCCTCCTCCCTCTACACATTTACAAAACACAAACAACAACAAAAAATAGCAACCTGTTCCCCCCCTGACAGGAAGTGAAATTATATGTGAAATCGCTGCCAAGTAGCTGTATAGTTTCCAGGAACACTAAGGCCCTGTTCATATCCGTTAACATCCGTCTCATGTCATCTGGTCACAAGTAGACAGCTCTAAGCACAGGTGTGAAACACCAAAACAGCGTTTTAAGTCAAAAGCATTTTCTGTCCAGACGATTGTTTTAGCTCCGTATCAGAAATGAACTCTGCACATACCATCAAACTTGGAAAAACACATATCACATGACCATACACTGGGCATGTGCGTGCCGGTGAAAACAGGAAACAGATTGAATACTCTGCAGTTGGGAGTTTGCAGAAAACAACATAAACATGGAACAGCATAGGCAGTTGTAGCGTTAAAATGCAGAATTTAACTGCCCAACAGCTGCTAGCAAAGACAACAAGGTCAGTAACGCTTGTAATTTGTTATCCATGTGGCATTCACCACTGGTAACTGGTGATCGATAAGACCCAATCAGGGAGCGACCTTGGGTGTTTACGTCACCGTTGCCAAAAGGTCCAGAGTAGTGTGGACGCCAGGCATAAACTTAGCAAAAGAGATGCATTTTAAAACTAAAACGTAATGGTGTGGATGTCGCCTCAGACCACATTTGGAAGTGTGAACACAAATGCATCTTGGGATCTTTTGTTTGTCTTTGCAAATCTGTATTCAGGCAAAGCAGAAGTTTGACAAAATACAAAAGAAAGTGAGATAAGCTCATTAGTTTTTGACTGCATAGGATTTCTGTGACTCAGCCTGAAAACAAAGACAACAGCACAGTGGAAGAATACTTTCACCCTCTGACCTTGACAACCTCGCCACCTTCCACCTTCATCAGCTGGCGAAGGTTCTGCTGCAGGAGGCTGGTGTTGGAGCGCCACTTCAGCAGGCCGAGTAGGTCCACTGAATAAAACAAACAAACAAAAAAAAAACACAAACAAACAAACAAAAAAAAGTCATTACCACAATGCACAGCATTGAGTTCATCCTGCCAATTATAATACAGTGTGAAGAGATATGGAGAGGCAGCGAGAAATGACAATTAACGTTCAACATTTGAATTTAATGAGTGCTGGGGTCAGACGTTTGTTAAAGGCGCCCCCACCACCACCACCCCACCCCACCCCCACACACACAAGTCAGTTTGTAAATTTCACATATACAGCGTTAGTCATTCTACGAGTTCTCTCATTTTAATCATGGAAAATGAATTCAGGCACAAGAGAATGAGTCATTATGTGATTAATCACGCTCAAGGGAGAGCTCATTCAGGCCACCTTTGGCAGGTTATCAAATTGGGAGCTTAAAAAATGCACTTGTGTCAGTTTGTTAAGGCAGTGTGTACAGCAGCTCTGTGAACATGAGTCAGACTTGTTTCAAAGACCAAAAAAAAACAGCTGTCTTTGAAAAGGTGGCAATGTAGAATGTTATGAGACTTCAGTCAGTTAAGATGCCGACTTCATCACTGGGGATATATTCAGCCTGGAAAAACAAAAGAACAACCTGGTTGACGTCATCAGGTTTATTTTGTGTTGAGCTTGGAGATTTACACATTTTTTTGTAAACTAGGCATTTATGAGTCAAGGTCAAGGAGGGTCTAACAAAATATGCCTTTAAGTTGCATTATGGGAAATCTAGGATCAGCATTTTTGAAGATTGACCCATACTAGGGTCTAAAAGTCAGGATATCTTAACCTCCACTGCGTCAGCTGTGTCCATCATGTTTTTTTTTTTTTGTTGGGGGGGGGTCATTTAAGTTTTTATTTTATTATTTATATTATTAAATTTTGGATTGTTCAAACATCATAGAAAAAGACAGACACTTCAATATAAGAAAAATGACCATGTTAAATAAAACACCATCCTACAGATGGACCATACTGTATTTACTACTACTTACTTCCCACACTGAGCATCTGCACACCTAGGTGACCTTGTACCATATTTTCCATCTCGCCTGGATTGATACTTGTGGCTTTAATGCTATGTCTTACCTTGAGCTACATCCTCCCTTCTCCTCTAGTATAAAATGTTCACTAACCTCTTGAAATGAGAAAAAACACCTTATCCTTATACAGGTCTCTAATCTTATTCAAATTCCTCTCTTTCCACAAACAAGGTTTCTTTCCTATTCTTAATACATGGATTAGTCCAAATAGAGGAGTACTCGTGTCTCTATTGGGATATACCAAGTGTCTTATGTAAGCACCCACACTCCTCTGGAGTGCTCCAAGACTGGATTACTCTGCCCACAACATTCTGTGACCAGGTCTCAACAGGTTTGAATGGGGCTGTGATTTCCTTTTTTATTTGTGTCCATCCATGTGAACTTTATGTGGCCCAGTGTGTGGCAAGCTTTGACATTTCAACTGCAACATTATAAAGTTCCAAAAGCTAGGCCGTCTTTACTTCTCTTATCATAAAGCTTCTGCATTCTGATTCTCGGTTCCTTTCCATTCCATAAATAGTCCTTCATTATCTGATTATACTGCTTCAACATCCTATAGAAACAGTCACTGGTATCATCATTGATTCAAGCGTGTCCAGAAGAATAGGGGGTGACGAAATCAGGTCTGAGGTTAAACAAAGAATGTCATCCGCATACAAAAATAATTTATGTCCTCTACCATTTTAATCCCAGCTTCTGCTCTCACTGCTGCTGCAAAGGGTTTAAAAATAAAGTGAACAATAAAGTCGAAAGTGCACGTCCTTGCTTCGATCCCATTAAAGGCAAAAAAAAAAAGGAGTACGTTTGTCCATTAGGTTTATATAGGTAGTATCTAAGAGTAGGGAGTGTTGGCTTTTTAATTAAAAAAAATGACATTTGATTTATCAACTGCAAAACTAGTTTCTTAAAAAATCTGTCCATCAAATAACTGATTAATCTATGAATTTTCTCATTTATAGTCCTGTCCAGATGCAAGGCAGCAGTAGAAACTTTCATATAGCATATTTATGATGGATTATTAGCCAAGCTTGCATAGAAAGAGAAGCTAGGCTCAGGGAAACATGATGCCTGACTCACCTGACTCCAAGCATCTCTTTGTGAACTCAGGCTTTTTTTCAGGACACTCGTCTCTTGCTGCTCCCTCTCTCTGTTTGCCATGCTTGATTGGGTATGAAAGAGCCAATCAAGCATGGCAATATCTGATGGATGCCTATCATCTGCAAACCTGACAAGCTATCAGGGTTCCGTCGCAAGACCCTTTCTAAACTACCAGGGACCCCCCCACGGAGATATAAATTTGAAAATTGAGGCTTTAGCACCTCAGATAAATCATCAGGCCGCTTGGTCCCAATGGGGCACTGCTGTTAGCAGCAACACTGTCTGTAGCACATGGGACAGTGACGCAGGGTGTGTGGGAGATCAGGTTTGCCTGGGAGTTACAAAACAAAAAATGCTTTCGACAAATTATGTGCCAGAGAATGGGTGTCTTTGCAGGCAGCTGAATTTAAACAATGCTACAAAAATGGCAGATGGAGAGTGGTGTAGTAATTAATTCTGGGATAACAGGTTATATCATCACTGCACAACTGAAATGCAAAAGCCCTCACATTACCATTTCGATGTTTGTTTACAGTACATCTTGCCTGACAATTTTTGTTCATTTTTCACCAGCAAACACAGCCACTAAGTAGTCTTAATAGCTTGTTCTTTCTTCTTAATAGTAATAACCTTGTATTTGGTTCTGAAGTTTGAAATGCAGGCTTTTTGAATGACGTAAGAGCACTTTCACACGCAGTAGGTACATGAATTCTCTACTTTAAAAACATTTTCAAGGTGGGAACATGATGTTAATACATCTTCCACTAGGCCAGGTCTGCTGCCATCAGATCTCTGCATCTCCTCCAGCCGCCACTGAGTGAAGCACACTGCAAATACCCAGGGAAGAACCAGCAGCCACTTCACATAGGCTCCCAGCGCAGGGAGACCGCCTGCATAATTCTAGCTTAATTAAAAAGAGTGTTTCATCTCAGACGTGGGTCTCAGGGATGAGGTGTCATGTGTATGAAGCAAGCAGTCTGTTGCAAGGGGCATACAAGGGCCTTTTTTTTTTTTCCTTTGCCAGAGTAAGTCTTCAGAGAAAACCTCTTGAAAGCAACCAGTACCGAGGATATGAATGAGTTGAGGTGATGATGGAGTTTAGATACGCCCAGGGCTGCAACTAGAAGATTATTTTAATTATCAATTCACACTTTATTTCTACAACTAATCGATGCATTATTTGGTTTCTAAATAGTGAAAGAAAAGACGGCTATCAGAATTTTCCAGAGCCGAAGGTAATGTTTTCAATTAGCGTGTTTTATTCGGAGCGACTGTGGCTCAGGCGGTGGAGCAAGTAGTCCACTAATGGCAGGGTTGGCAGTTTGATCCTGTCCCCCGTGTGGGGTCCGTGGGCAAGACACTAAAACCCCAAATTGCTCCTTATGGTCAAGCAGCACCTAGCATTGTCACCCACAACCATCAATGTGTGAGTATGTGAATGAGGGGGCAACTTCGCATTACCATTCTCCAACCAACAGTCCAAAGTCAACCACAAAGAAAAGAAAAAAAGTCACGCCTTTACAGTTGAAAAATGGAACTAACAAATGAATGTTTGGCATTTTTTGCTTCATGAATGATTCAAACGATTTATTGATTCACAGATGTGGTTTAGAATTCATGTCAAACAATTTAACTATTTGTCCAATAAAAGCACAGTCAGAGGGTGAGGATGTGTGTGAAATTGTAAACGAGAAGTCAGAGCAGGAGGAAATCTGAAAATGAAAATTGTGAGGAAATTGTGCAGTGAGTGAGTGAGTGAGTGAGTGAGTGAGCGAGCGAGCGAGCAGGCTAGCTTTTTGGGTGGGAGTTTTAAAGAGCTCCTAGGTTTTAATAAAGCAGACAGGCTCCCGCATAGCTTGAGATAGATTGGCTCTACGTTGCTTTATTAAAAGAACTCAAACCTTTTCCCAGAACTTTTGCGTGGGATGACATATCTGGGGGGGGGGCACATGCACACACACACATGCACACAGACCTCTCTGTTTAATCAAACTCGGGTGTGCAGTGACGAGGCAGTCTGATCCCCAAGCAACTTTTGGTGCCTTGCAAATTACCACCACAAAGTGCCAGGTAAATATCAGTGAAGTGAAGCTGCTCCACGGAGCCGAGTCTTCTCACCAGCAACAGCACACACTGCTGCCCACCCCTCTCACACAGGGGAAAAAGAGAAAGCGTAGAGAGGAAAGGATGTGGACAAATAAAAGAGAGGGTGGTTCTGAGTGATGCCTTCCTGTGTGTTCCATCCCGTGAATCTACATATCAGTTTAGACAATGGTTTGAGCTGCACACATTACTTCCCTGTCTAGTGTAATCAGTGTGGGCAGGTTCTGCTCATGACACTGCTCCTCTGCTGACATCACCGCCCACTGAGCAGAAGCACTCATGCCTGTATTTAAACGACAACTTCAACCGCAGACTAAACTTAATAACCCTCAAAGGGAACATTACTGTAACAACACACAACGCCCCATTCTTTCACACAATAGTTGCAGCAGCACTTTGACAACAGAAATTCTCCCCCTCATCCCAGAGATCTGACCAAGGTCTGTCCTGGGGGTCTGCTGTGACCTCATTAAAGAGGCTTCATGTGTATTTGTTGTGCATGTTATCGGGGGCCACATTTAGGATGGGATCAATGAAAAATCTACTTTTTCTCCCACGCAGTTGTTCGACAGAAAAATGTTCACCACAAGGTCACGTAAGACCTCCACATTAGTATGGCAGCTGGTGGAAAGAAGACCTCTACTGAAGATCAATGTAAACAGGGAGCTTGTTGTTCATCTTCACAGCCGCCGGCAAGTGAAAATCCTGTTTCCAAAGTGTCAGCATATCAAGTTCAACAACCATGTGTTCCTCTTAAATCACACAAAAAGGTGTCGAGGTGGTTCCTTATCTGCAAAAGGCATAGCTCCTACAGTTCTGTAATGTGAGAGGAGACACAAAAGTCACAGCATCTGACTCTATAATCTTAAAAGCAAACCGACAACACGGTGCCCCTGTTGACTGATGGAGGATTGAGGTCTATTTATGCGATGCCATGGATGAATCCACAGCGAAGTTGTCAATATTCTTCCTCTCAGTACTAATAAGACTGCTCTCATTAAGTTAATTGCTGAGATTTAGGGATGCGGCAACTCTGCCAAAGCAAAGACAGACGACAAAAACCAGTCAGACATGCATACAAGTTTTAAACAAGGCCTGCAGCTTGGCCAAACTTTTTTGGGATAAAGGTGAACGGTGAAATGGTTACTCAAAGTCCCTGTTGTAAACATTCATCACAGTTTACAGACTAAACTCTTGGTTCAACTTTGATTTACCGTACTTACTTTATCTCAGGTGTGTTTGCTTTAAATTCTGCCTCCAGACACAGTGGTTTGGACAATCTGGCTGAGCAATTGTTTTGTTTATAACCTGTCTGACTGCCTGACTGTTTGACTGTCTTCCCCCATCGAGTTTGTTCGGTGATATCGCCACGTTTCTAAATCACAGTGATCTCTTCTGTGAGCAATGTTCTGCCTGACTGATTATGGACAAATTTAAGACAGATGTTGTAATAAAGTGAAGTTATCCTCTATTAAAATGACAAATTTGGAGAAGATTTGTGTTGATTTAATTGGCCATTGGCATTTAATTCGCTGTTGATCTTTTCTGGCCAGACATTCCTGAAACAGGGATTTAAATCATGATGTCGTATTTAGCACCTGAAGATGGTAAAAAAAAAAAAAAAAACAGGTTTGTAGTAGTTTCTTTTTCCAGGCTTACACAAGGATTACTCAGTGACAGCTCTGATACTGTAAACTGACTACAAAGTGCCAGAACACGCACAACATCAATTTGCTTCAACACTTCACTCCAAAGCATTTCCATTCACTCTGCCCTTATTCGACTATTTAAAATAAAAAACATGATGGCACGACGCATTTCTTATTCAAACGGGGTGTTGCTCTGGGCGAGTAAAACATAAATTTAACTTCTAGGTAAAATTAGCCTGCAGTGAATCTGTCCCATCTTCATTCTCATTCTCTTTCAGGCTGTGGCCAAAAAAAAAAAAAAAAAACCCTGAGAGGATGGAGGCAGCCTAAACTTTGACTCTAATTAAAAATGGTGACTCAGACATTGCACAACAAAAAAAACAACAACAAAAAAAACAAAAAAAAAAACAGAGAAGCACAAAGCATCGGGCATCAAGTGCAGGGGGAAAGCAAAGCAGACATTTAGGATGCTTCTGTCTGTGAAATCAGAACTGGAAGCGTTTGACCACTCGCTTTTCACACGATCCACTCTCAGACAACCACAATGAGCACAGTCCGGAAATACCAACACGTCCAACATGGTTTCCAGTAATGTCTGTGGGGATTCATAAACATGTACTGGAGACCATCTTGTGATGGGATCACACCAGCTGCGACGCCCGGCAGCATGTTGACGTTTCGAACAAAATCTGTCCACAGACGTATAAACACCTGCCAAAGTACTCAAAACAGCCTCTGTGATAGTTCCCACTGCAGTTGGTGTCTCCACGACCACATTTTGCCATGATGACACACACACACGCACGCAGGCACGCGCACACACACACACACGCACACGCACACACACACACACACACACAAACACGCACACACACACACACACACACACACACACACACACACACACAGAGACACAGACTCACAAGGTGAAAACAACACCAGCCACACTAAAAGCTGAGGGGGGAGCACAAGAGGCCAAAATCCTTAATCAATAAGCCACAGAGCAGAGATGGGGATTTCCTTAGTTTAATAAGTGTAGATCTCCTCAGCATCCTGGGAAACGGATAGACTCAAATCTACTGACTGAGGCGGACTGAAAGAGCTGAGGAAGATAAAGTAGGTTAGAGGGAGAAAGGGATGAAGGGAGAAACCTCTGAGTGAGGGCAAGTGTCCAATATGACCAGATGGAAGGAGTGAAAGACGGCAGAGGTCCCAGAGTTCTACTTTAAGTGATGTATGGTCACTGTGCATGGATAATCTGTCACGTCAGAGAGGCTGTGGCCCAAAGCTAATTTCAAAATCAAGGGTCTACTTAGCTAAAATATTCTCAAAAATTCTCTTTCTTATGCTTTTAACAAGAAAATGTGAGAATGGTTACTCCTATAGCAACAAAGAGAGGGGGCAAAGCTGAACTACAGATGGAAAAGGGCTTTTACCGTTCTGTGTGAGCTTGGTGGAGCAGACCAGGGTGGCGATCTGGAAGGAGTCCTTGCTGATGGTGCAGTTGCCCAGGTTCTGGGTGCTTTTACCGGTGGTGGAGTAGCCCTTCTCCTCCAGCTCCAGCTTGGTGGCAGGTAGGTTCAGGTACAGGGACGAGTCCTCCATCTTCTTTGCTTCCGCCTGGTTCGCCGGGATAAGATTCAGTCAATTTATGAGCAAATGTACAATTTACAACTGAGGTAGCTGAGGGAGCTCATTCATTTTCGCAGCATAATTGAAATCCATATCTGCCATTTATGTTGTGATGAAGTGTGTGTTCTATTACTATTGAGTTTTTGGTAAGATAGATTTTCTTTGTGTATACTATCACCCAAACCACTTTTTTTCTGCCAGTCACACTGTGTGTGACAGTAATAACAAAACTCCTTGCGAAACAGTAACCGTGAGTGACAACGGTAATGCAAAGAATACGAGACAGAAAAATCTAATTGGGGGAATTTTTCCCACATTAACTTTTTAATTAACATAAATGGGCACCATGACGCAAAGGTATCATTATGCAAGTGATTTTAATTGGAAGGTAATTTGATTTCACTGTGGGGGTTGATGTGCACCTACTACAGAATCCTCCGTAGAAGTGGCAGTGAGGCTATTATTACAACAGCCACTAATAAGACCGGCCAATTTTTCACCTACGACTCAGCTCTGCTGCGGCCGTGTCATGAGGAGTGTGGGCAGGTACAGTAGCAAAAGATACCAGAGAGTCCCAAAAGACTGACTTTTAACCATGTTATGAGACATTTACCTTGTACACGATGAGATCATGCTCGCCGTCCCTCAGGGTCGTCCCGTCGTACCTCATCAGCTTCACAAAAGACAAGGCGAATATCTTTTCTGATTTGTCTTTTGCTGTGAGAGGAGAAAAAGGGACGCATGAGGAGGAGGACAGACAACAGCCAGAGGGGAGGAGATGTCCATGATAACTGTCATTTCCTTTGAGATACACACTTTCCTTTCCCGTGTACTTTTACTTTTTGCTAACTAAAAGTATGTGTTTATTTGATTGTGCATCTTCAAAAAATCTAAAGGGCAACATTAAAGCTTGTATAAACAGATTGCACAAGAGTAAACTGTGCAGCACGGCTGACTTTACAACAAGTCATTAACAAACTACCAGACTAATAAAACTGATAATCCCAAATGTAAATCTCAGCACTACAGGCCTAGAGTCAGCTCCTGACAAGATTTTACTGTCCCCTTCTGATGACTTTATTAACACAGTGACTGTATCTGTGCACAAGCTGCTTTAACTTTAAAGAGGCAGATACACTTTGGACCATAGATGTGAGTGAATTGTACAAGGTAAAGAGGTGAAATAATAGAAATAGTTCAATTAAAAGCTGATATATTCCGCATCTCAACACTGATTTGATCATAATATAAAAATATGTCATTTGCCTTTGAAAGAGATCATATTTGCTAACTTTAAAAGACAGGAATAATCCACTTTTTTTTTTATTAGTAATAGTTTATTATTGATATTCAAGCATCAACGTTTGTCTGCATCATGTTAGCATATGAATTAATACTTTCACTTGATCTCAGAGCCTCAGCTGTGAACAGTTTGTATAATCCCTCTAGGGGTATTGCTATGTGCATACACATGTATATGACTGTGTTTGGGAGGGGGTGGGGGGTGTTGAGGGGAAGCACGGCACAAACAAGCAGGAGAGTTATGACTTTGTCCTGTAACCAAGCATTTGGAAAGGGCCACATATATCATCATTGTGGATCAACAAGCTCGAATTTATGTGCAGGGAGTCCTGATTCATCGAAGTATCTCACGCATTCTATCTGCATAAATCCCCTCATTGGTTTGCTGCCTGCAGCCTCGCCTGTGAATAATTGCTGGGCTGGCATGAGAGGAACCAGTGGAGGGAAAACACTGTACGCATGCCACCCAGTTGAGAAAAATGTATTAGTGACTTTGTGAGGAGAGCAGAGAGCTCAAAACTCGGCAACTGGGGGAAAAGGTCACTTTCAGGACAGAAGTACTTTTTTGGAGCTAATCAAAGTCAAGTTTGTGTGGAAATTCTGCTAATTTCCACCTCTGAGGTGGGCTGTCACTTGAGGTTTATGCTGAGTGTACTGTGCCACATTTTAAACCCTTTCCCACTACCCCACTCACCAGGTAGTGGCATAATGACAGATGAAACAGAAGTGAAAAGATGGCAGAGATCTCTTACAGCCGCGGCTGCATCTGTGATAGCAGCCATCAGTCTGATGAGGCCTGACAATGTTAGGGTGGTAATCTGATGCACTGTGGTAGAGGCAGCCTGATTTTCAACCCGGGGGGGGGGGGGCGAGCACGTGAGCTCCAGTGGTGGCCTTGATGAGCAGTTCTGTCAGTCTGTGTTTCTAGTGAAAGTTCAGCACTAGCTAGGAGCAGTGGAGGAAGCAGGAGGGACACGGGCAGATGAAAGCAACTCTGTTCAAATGGGAGACCACCTCTGTTCTGCTTTTCTTCAGAAACCCTTCACATATAGAGAGGTTAAGCATTTCCTTACATTTCCTAGTTCCTTGTTTCAGAAAACTACAATGACTATTATTCTGCATATCTTCTACACATTGAGATGAAAATTTAAGTCTGAAACATGGTGATAGGGAGGATAAACTGCATCAGCTGGCACTCTTTTTTTCGTTCATTGCTGGTGTGTGCAAATGGAGAAGCCAAATCCAGCAGAGTGGTGAATGCAACAGCTTCTACAATGTTTGCAGGCAGCCACAAATCAAAGTGGGTTCATCCTCAACTACTGAGGTAATTCAAATGCCAGAAAGTGGCCGGATGCCAAAGAGACATGCCTGCACAGATGCAGACAATCACAAACTTGGATAAAGTTAGATTCATGTGTATAGGGATTTGAATAACCATGTCTCTATGATGCCAGTACTATAGTGGTATAAACACACTCACTGACAAGAGAAATACAAGACACACACCGTACACAAATTCATATAATCCAGCCATTACACCTTTCCAACATATGTCTGTATCGCCAATTGTCGGTGACGAGTTGGCAACGTCAGCATGCCCCTGCAGTCCCAGAGTCACTTGAGGTGAGCCAGTTTCTAAAGCAACCGTTACAGCAAGATAACAGCAAGTCACAGAGTTTCAAAGGCATGCCTCGTAACAGCATTAGTCCCACGGAGAAGCAAGGTGCCAAGCATGACAAGAAGGCTCTCCAAGTGGATTATAAGACAGCGCTGAGCTCTGAGACCTGACCACTTCCTCCAAACCACCTGCATGCAGGTGAGATGCAAACTGAGCTAGAGGATTTTAGAGCTGGAGGATGACAGCAGCTGCAGATTGCTTTACTAGGGAAAAAGAAGCAGACTTTCCTCCCACTTCTGCTTGTGCCATATGAATTGAGTGTTTCGTGTGTGTATGTGTGTATATATATATATATATATATATATATATATATATATATATATACACATACATATACATACATACATACACACACACACACACACACCTGTTGTGGCTCCTACAACCTCTCCAAAATACCTTTCCCTGCATCACTCCTTCTACTGGAGAGACCACCTCACCATGTGGCAGGCAGATGGGAAGGCAAGGCTGCCAGTACCAGGCTTCCCTGCCCTCTACACCCCCAAAATTAAAAAGGATGTTAAAAAACAGAAGGACGTACAACACTGGCTGCATTCAGCGAGACACTGGTCCCAATAAACAAATGAGATCCCTCAGGCATTTTTCACATCCCAGCTGTAGTCTCTGACAAGCCACTCTATGACACTGCTTTGTGCAGGGGCAGACTAATACCTCTGATTAATGTGACAAAGGGTGAGCTTCAAAGTATTTATCACCGTGCAACACATCTGCTTGGACTGGATATCTTCCATTATTATTTTTTTTTTTTTCTCTCTCTCTGGATAGATTAGCAGCCAATTGTGCAGCTGGTCATCAGCAAACCTGATTATTCACATGCTGACATTTGTACTCACAGTCCTGCGATGAGCGGTGGCGAAAGGTGAACCGCAAGTGGCTCCGGTTCACATCTTCAATAGGAATGGCAACCTGAGGAAAAGGGATAGACAGGGACAGTGAGACGTCCATATTCATGCAAACAGATTGTGTGATTGATTTATTATAATAATAATAACAATAATCTTGAAAAGAATTAAAAGTTGCTTATACAAGCATGTTTTGAGTAGTGTTTTAAACTGGGGTAACGATTCAACAAGCCTGATCTCCCCAGGTAGGCCATTCCAAAGTCTGGGGGCTCTAATAGAAATGCACAGTCACCTTTGGTTTTTAGCCGAGACTTTGGGACAGATAACAGAGTTTTGCCCGAGGATCTCAGGCAGTGTGTTTGGTCATAAGGGGAGAGTATTTCTGAGATATAAGAAGGTGCCAAACCGCACAGAGCCTTAAAAGTGATTCAAAGTATTTTAAAATCGATCCTAAAAGACAAAGGTAGCCAATCTAAGGAGGCTAAAATGGGTGTAATATGATCACATTTTTTGGAATCAGTTAGGAGCCTAGCTGCAGCATATTGTATATTTATATTCATCTATTGTACAAAAATATATTAAAAATAATTATAAAATAAATAAAATAAATATATATTATAAAACAATAGCTGCCTGGATTACTGTCGTTCTATGCATTGAAGTTTCCCCACAGGCTTCATGCTAAATCGTTCTGGTGATGGAAACTTTAGTTGTGTTGTAAACAATTACATCAAAGAGTGGTTTTGTAGTGAAGGTGGGAGATAATGACTGAAATGTAAATGTAACTGAAAATGTAACTGAGAAGAACAACAAAGAGACACAGTGAGGACGTACAGGTAAAGAGAGACATACCTTTATTGTTTCGAACCAGCGTGGCTGCTTTACTTGGTAATAGATGACAGACTTGTACTCATTGATCCCCTCATCTCCAGCTCCGGGGAAGATCACATTCTAGACAAAGAGACCGGAACACATGAAACAAGTTATCAGACAACACAGCTGGTTATCTGGTTATGCTGGCTTAGCTGTAAGAAGCAAAAATCATGACGGTTGAGCTATTATGACCCTGTCAAAACATTAGCACACTCACAGCATGTGGAAAATTGACTAGCGCTTATTTTGTGAAATGTAGTCCCTGGGGCAGCAAGTCTTAATCTAGCAGAATGGCCTTTAAAAGTCTGGACGCGGTTTATGCATGAGCACCTGCCTGTTGGCTGCCAATCTCGTGACAGCATTGTGGAAATAAGAAATAAATTAGAAATTAATTATTTAAGAAGGAGGGGCAGTGGCTCCCATGCAGGGAGAAGTGGAGGGAAGCCAGGCAAGAGGAGAAGGACCAGCTGGTGCTGATGGATCAAGCCATGTAAATTGGTCTGCCTAGCGGGTCCCCTGAGTTTCTACAATGGATCAGGGTGCGTATGTAAAATACTGTTCGCCGTACCGGGGGGATCTAGCAGGAGTGATGGAGCGACAGGGGGATGGCACACATGCCTTGTTTTCTATCAATCTGCGCACAGCCAGCCTACCTCTTTCCTCCCACTATTGCAGCTGACTCCCTGGCCTGCTAGTGCACCGCTGCTGAAATACTCCAACACTAATGGTTTCTGACAACCAGCAATTATGAGGAATAACAGGCCCTGTCTCCCCCCAGAGCAGATC
>NW_019524864.1:663309-735082 GCF_002814215.2 Seriola lalandi dorsalis
GGGGGGCAGGTGCTAGCTCCTGCAACTCTGCCCCTTCACTAAGCGGCCAGGATTCATGACAGTTCCAGATTCTGAAGAGACGAAATGGGGGAAAGTGGATGAGGTCTAGCTGCAGGTCAGAAGGGTTTGTGGGGGTTTGCCAAGGTGACGAGAAGTCGCTGTCCAGACTCACTACGCAACTTAAAAAACCCTTTTCGAGACAGAGCAAGGATGACAAAATCCAGAGACAAGAAGAGACCAGAGAGACAGAGATAAAAGGACAGAGAAGAATGGAGGGGATAATAAGGTTGAGACAAAAAGAAAAACATCCAGACAGAAAGCCAGAGAAAATAAAACTTGCAAAGTTGCCCTATTATAAAACTTCCCTCACTGTGAGTACTCTTTTTCCTTTACTTTCCATTTTACTAATTTTCAGTGCCTAGTGTGTGGAGGGCTCTTTATTCTATTGCATAAATAGCTTTTTTTGTTTTAAGCTGTGACTCCAAGCTAGAGTTCAGGTGAATTACAGAGAAAGGTTCTTTCATCTAAGATCATATCGAGCTTCAGACATTAAAGTGACAGACAGGAAGTGGCTGTGCCTCCCATGTCAGAGACAGAATTTCCTTCCAGCCAGTTAAAATCCAGGAAGGAAGTGAGAGAATTTAACCAATTAGCACTGATCCCTGGAGAACTGAAGAGATTTGACTGAGCATTTCTGTGAAGAGCTGCAAGACGAGACGTTGAAGGGAGTTCCAGCACCACAATGATAACCTGATCATGACGCTCATAGATGCGATCAGAGTCTTGATCACTGTTGACCGCTGTCATTGATTCCAATCATTACATCTCCTCAAGGCTCTGACAGCCCTGAATACAGATACACAGTGATAGGTTCTACTGATGCCGACTGAGTACGGTCAGGCAGTGAACCTGCTGAAGTGAACTGTGACCGGCCACTGAGTATCACAAACTGTTGTGTACTTAATGTTCACACCGTGTCTTGTTTACAAATGTTGTTAATTTTATGATGGATATTAGTCAGGCAAAGTTCCTTTTTACAGCTGTTTGTGTTTAGATATTAAACACTGATTCATCTTGTTTGTTTTTTTTGTTTTTTTGCATTCATACTCACCAGTATTCATTTTACTGTAGGTGAGAAGTTATTCACAACATGTTCTGTTAATACATTGTATTAGATCACAGCTTCTGTTTTTAACTTCAGCTTTTCATCTGTGTTTGTAGCGGAAACTATACTATAAAACAAACTGCATGTGCGACATCCAAAAATAATCACAATGAGACATCTTGTCGAGCGATGATGCAACCGACCCTTACACTTCCTCAGCCTGCTGGGCCAAATCATTGACGAAGTCTCTCAATCTAAGACTAATGTGTGTAATTGAGGCAGCCCTGGGTAAGAGCGTTGTCCTCTGATTCGCTGGTTGCAGGAGGCCTCCCCACTTCATCAGCCCCTGTAACTTCCACTCTTACTCCATATACTATACTGAGTGTGGACATAGTAGCATTATATCTGTATGAAAACTAATACAAGAGTTACTAACAAATACAAGCACTACTTACTGTGCCCCTCAAAAACCAGAGAACTGAAAATTGACTGACACGTGAGCACACACTCCCACAGACACACACCTCCTGCCCCACTTCCTCCCACATACTCCTCATGTCCAGCTCTTCTACACCTCTCATATGCCCCATTAACTGATTGGCCTCTGCAGAACGAGAGGTAAAGTCAAGCAGGGGGGTGACAATGATTAAACATCAGAGAGAGAGGGGCGACTGGCTGGAAACTCTGGATGAAACAAAAGCTTTATTAGGACATTAGACTCTGACGGGTTGGCACATGATGAAAAAGTCAGAAGCGAGGATCCATTAAACGTTCTCTCTCTTTGTGGCCACCGTATTGATTTGATTTTGTTTGGGTCTTTCTGGTTTGAGTTTCTAGTGACATGGTGTTAAGCTGCAATCCGGGCTGTTAGACTTTACTATGACTGAAATTAGAATGATTAACTGATGACCGCCACCGAAATATAATTAACTGAGCTCTGCATCAAGGGGTGCAAATTTCACCCAAATAAATTTGCAACCTTTTGAGACAGATTGCTGGCAAACAAATAGACAGGGGAGAAAATGATCCTTCTAACTTCATTAGCAAAGGTAATTATACCAGAAGGGAAATGCTGATTTCACATCTTCCATCACTTGCAGCTGTCAAACTCTGCTGCCCACGTCGCCTGTTCGCACGCTTAAGTCTGTAACTGACTCTGACAATGATAAAGGTTGATTCCCCGCAGTGGTGAGCCAAATTTTAAGCTAGTCAATCAACCACAAAGCACCAACATTGCAGTCTGTCATTTTTTGACAGGTGGCAAAGGAATGCAGTCTGGCCTGTGTATCGCACTGTTTTATAGGACTCCTGGTCAGTTAAGCGGTGTGCTGAGCTGTGCAGGATTAAAGAAAGCCCGGTAAATCACAGACTGTCTGAGAGAGCGATTGGCTACAGCACTTTGTGTCCTGAATGCTGAGAATGAGCTGACCCTGAGAAAAGAAAAATACCAAAAGAAGTGAGTTCATGTTCTTGTTTCTCAGTTGTACCTCCAGTTTCTTGCCGTCCTCGTCGTAAACAGACATGGTCACCTCAACGTTTTTGGGCGTGGTCTTGCTCCCCTTGTCAAAGTCGCCCTGAACCAGAGTCACGTAGATGTCGTTTCGCACGTCGCCTGTAGCAAACAACAGCAAATCCTCACTTTTCACAGGCTTAATAGAGTTTCAGTTCACCCTTTTTAATATATATACATGAATATTACAGAATAACTCATATATGAGGTGGCATAAGTGGATATTTTGAACCCGACTTTATGGCTGACTTCAGTCTATTAAATAACTAAAGTCTTAATCAGACCTTAATGAACTATGATATGTTCTTTGTCTCCCTCACACTTTGTGAAATAGCAGACCGTACTTCTAAATCACTTTCTGAATGAATGAAGTGGTGAATCAATCAGGAAACTTTCAGAGACTAGCAGCCGAGGGGGAGCTTTTTAAAAAACACTCAACCTGGCATGATGATCTCAGGGAAGCCCATCTTGCGAGCCACGGCTGTCGATCGGTCCACCAGGTGAGGGAAGTCCTTCCTTATCTGATGGATGTCTCCAGGAAGCAGCTTCAGAGTCACCCACAGGCCTGGTGATGCATTTAAGGCAAAGAGGGGGCGGGACCAAGATAACGTCAGGACAAGACGACAGTGGAAAGCAAACTGCCCCAGGAAAATACTAAAAAAGAGATTTTCTATTTCGTGCTTTCCACTGTCACTTGTCAAGAGTGACATGCAAACAGCTCTAGGGCAAGACGCTAAATAGAAGCTACCCTCGGGGATGTGATTAGGAAAACATAATAGAGGAAACAAGTGTGTTTACCTTGTGCCTGGTTGAAAGTGACATGTAGTAAGGTGTGTGTTACAAACTACAAAATCTGGTGACATAAAAGAAAAAGAAAAAAAATCACTGCAGCCGCCCAAACAGTTGATGTCTGTTTGACATATATAGCACCACACTGCCTCATATAGAAGCTTTCCTTTATGCAGGATGTTCTCTTTGGCATAAACAGTACATCATAGCAACAGACAGACCTTGGCTCAAACAGAGGTGTTACTTCTCAGCACTAGCAGTGGGAGAAAAATAATATGTTTCTCCATAACAAACAAACAAAATGGGGGCGGGGGGGGGGTCCTTTTCCATCCCACTGCAAAATTCATGATTATGTCCTCAATGCTCCAGACTTCTTCTTTAGACACTCTTCGTTTTTATATGAGAATAAGTCACATTTATTGTAGAATATTTAAATTGTGCAGTAATTCCCAGACTTCAATAATTGGGCTTGGAAAAACTCAGAGTGTGACACTTCCGAGGAAACTCTGCGGCTCTGAATAATTCTGAAACAAAGGGCCTTTGGGGGGCATTCATGGGTCATATTTTCTATCAACTTAACACCAGTGGCTGGTCTGCTTCTCTCCTGGTTGGAAAAGCCTCTTTTCTGCAGACACTGCATGGTGTGCCAGCCACAGCTCTGTAACCACACTCACTCTTAATATTCTCTCAGGAAAAACAAAGCAGCATAGATACATACCCCTGAACAAAACTGGAAATGACTTAAAAAAAAAAAAAAAAAAAAACATCCAATTAAGCAGTCATCCTGTAGCGCTGCCCCTTCACAGGGCACCAAAATGAGCAGTGTTTGTGAACCCTGAAGCTTTATTCACTTTCACTTTACAAGCCCCATATTGTTATGAGTGACACATCTCTCACTAGTCTAGCTGGAAGCCTTTTGTTATGCGAGCGTGACCGAAACAGCTGCTCTCAGTGCGCTGCTGTTCATCTCAGTGTGGGCCGGAGCAGACCTGACATTTATCCAAGTACATCTTCATAGGGCATGACAATGCCATGGAGGCTGTCATGTTGCTTCTCCCCTCTCAGTGCAAATCCCTCAGACGGCTAATGTTGTTCTTCTAACCACAGATGTCAAATCGCTGATAAGATCCGGTCTCCGCACAAGACTCGCCAGCTTAATTAACAGCTGGATTACTTAGATCCTGTAGTCATGGTGATGAGTCCAACTATTTATAGTATGAGCAGTAATTTATATTGTGAGTACTTGACAAAGAATTAAGTTCTTATTAGCAAGATGAACAGTTTCTCCACCCTGCCAATATGGGGGGTTGTAATGGTACTGTGTATGAACAGTTCTAAAATGTTCTATGAAAGAAAATGACAGCAGCACAATAAAATGTATTTGAAGATACACTTTTCATATTCAACATTACCTTCCAACCTTAATAACAGTCTGGGCCTTCCTTATGAGGATCTCACAACATTTAGCAGAGATGGAGGATGAATAGAGAACCTTTTCTATAGAGATAACAGGACACTCACAACTCTGATACAAACATCTGTGCGTTTTTTTTTTTTTCTTTCTATTACAGTTTTGGCAGATATTGGAACTCAGCTTTGCGAGGGAGGTAATATGAGCCAAAACACTGATTTACAGGATTAAAAATAAAAAAGTGTCTGCATCATTGTTATGAGTGTGAGGCTTCCCCCTCTGTATTTGAATGTCAACCAACTCCAAAGTCGGTTCACCTCTAGAAGGGATGTCAAGAAAAACCCAACATCATGCAGTGCTGGCGATTTGGTTAAAACTATTTTGTGATCCAGGTTCGATTTTCATCAGGTCCTGACTTAGTGTAGCTGTTCTACAACATGAATAAAGCACACATCTTGTTCATAAAAGTCTGGCAGTAGTGTAGTGTAGAGTTGCCTCCTTGGCCCTGGATCTTGTGTCTGAGCTTTGCACTGTACCTTGGCCCTTGTGATTGACCTCTTTGGCGGTGATAACTTTGTTGATGACTGTCTGGAGGAAGTCGTTCTCTCCTGCCACCCTGGGTGAAAAACGGGAGATGTTCAGCTGCTTGTGGCGAATGGCGTCATCCAACGCTAGCCTGCAGTATGCACACAACAGGCGAACACCACAGAGAAGAAGAGATGGCGGAGAGAGGAGGAAGAGGAGGAGGAGGAGGAGGAGGTGCGGGGCAGGAAGAGCCACAAAGTGACGGTTGTGAGGAGGGGAGTGGGATGAAAAAAGAGAGAGAGAGAGAGAGAGAGAGAGACACACCGAAGAGTGATGCGAATACCGTGACAGACACAAAGCCACTTGTTAGCAGTTAACAGTGAGGCAGGATGGGTAATGAAAGAAACACACAGAGAAATCATCGTTTAGGAAATGATGCCCAGTCAGCATTTAAAGAGCCACTGCAGCAGCGGGAAGCTTGACCTTCCCACAGTCAGTCTTGAAGTGGGAAACTTAAAATCCCAGTTAAATACATCCAGTCGCTCTGCTTTCATTGAGAAAGCAAACTAAAATATAACATATATGTACTCCATAGGGCTTCAGGTGTAGAGAGTGACACACAGAGCGTAAGAAAGCAGCAGATGTGATCTGGAAAGCACCACATGTGTGGCAGCTGCGAGAGTCTGATGTGTGCGGGGACGGCATCTGCAGTGTAGGGGGCTCTGAGTAAACAGAGGAAAGAAAAAGCATGGAGGAGAAGACAGTGATGATGTCAGCGTGGAGGAAGCAGTAAGAGATCTCTGTGATTCAGACTGTCTTCTGCGCGTCCGACAAATCAAAACCAATCCGAGCAACAAAATAGAATAAGGGAGAGCAGCGGTTTGTACATTCATTGGGGGGAAAACAACACAATGTAGGAAAACAGGCACAAGACAGGTTTTCACTAGATTTGATTTGTACCAAAATGCTGAGATGGACACTGTGGGACTTTGAAAAGGTGGCCAGGGCATGATGGGAAGAGAAGTAATAATCTAATACTAAAAAAAAAAAACGAATACAAAATTGTAAAAACTTATTTTCATTGTCCACTGTCCTGATTATTTTTTGTGAATTTTTAGGGATCGTCAATCAGAACTACCATAAGCCCTAGGTGACAGTCTTGCTGGTTGTTTCCTACCCACAGCACAGAAGCCAACAATATTCAAGTTACACTGATATAAAACAGAGAGGAAATCCAGAATCCTCACATTTGAGAGGCTGCAGTCAGAGAATATTTGGCATATTTGCTCAATAAATAACTTAAGCCACATCCTTATCTAAAACTGTTGTCAGTTAGTTTTGTCATCAGCTAATTGATCATTTCAGCACAACATTAAATAATCCATCATCTAAATGCAAGCTGATTTGTGTCTATACAACATATAAGAGATGAGGTCAACACTGTCTAAGACTTATAATAGAGTGTCTGGGAGGAAAAAAAAAAAAAAAACAAGAACAAAAACTTATTTCAGCAAGATTTTGATCTATCTCATCCGTTTCTGAAAGCCATTTCCATTTCTGTTTGGATGCCAGGATTCTATCCAAATTACATCACTACGTCAAACCTTCCCTAAATAGCTCCTGCACTTCCTGTCTCTTGCTGGTCTCGAAAAACAACATGCAGACTTCATCTGTGGAAATTCAGTGGCAAATATTCACACTTGGACATAAACAACCCCTTGTAGATCCTGTTCTTCTCTTCACACAGCGAGGCTCTAATTTCCATGATTTATGTTCGCAGATAAAACTGTTAAGTGAGGTGATCTGCCAGTTAAACTGGCTGAATCTGAAGCATTTCCAATTATGCAGGAAATCACGTTAAGGAAAAGGTTACTTTGGCTCTGAACGCCGTCCTACGAGAAAGGCAGCAGTTAATGAGATTGCCTTAATTGAGTCAGCGGGGAATAGGGGAGCACTACTGTCTTAAAACCCCTGCTAATCGGGTGTCAAGTATTCAGGACTAAAAAAATCTAAAATACAACCACTGCACCTCTGACATACTGTACACCAGAATAATGGATACAACTGTGAGAGCAGAACTGTATCAGCCCCACTATTTTATGCAACATTATCCCAAGCTTTAAGAAACTCCCTTATGTGTATATTATATGCACCCTTATGTCATTTATTTTGTTGCTGCTGAACAATGCACTTACGGCTGAAATGGGATAAAGTGCTGCTTGTCCTCATCGTCCATTTTGCCCGTTATGATGTCGGTGACATCCATTACTGTGGGAAAACAAGGAGAGGGATGTTAAAACACTCTGAAGGCCTGGAGAGTGAAGGACGGCTGCGGAAGAGACACAGATAACTACATGGTAAAGCCACATCAGGGGTGAGGGCAATTCCAGCTGACCTCAGCTCGTCTTCGCTTCGTCCTGGTTCTTACCCATTTCACGTGACTGTCATAGTTGCCACAAAGTGGACAGGAGGGGAAGACAAATTGCTGATCTGACATCACATAAAAATTCAATGATAAATTAGATCTTTGAATGATCTTTAAGTTTCCAGGGGTATTTAGAACTGGGCCTTGATGTGCAGTCTTATTTGCCCTCCATGAAACTGCACTGAAAACAAATTGTGTAATATATAAATACTGAGTAAAGTGATCATGTTTGTGAATTGGGTGATGCCACAGTGCTAGAATAAAGACTCCTCCACTTCCAAACATATGATTCACCAAGACAAGATCTTTTTTCCTTTTCGCTGACCGTGCAAAATGAACAAAGGTTGAGGAGCCCGAGCCAAAACAGATTCTTGGATTTGTCAGTCCCGCAGGCTTCAACAGAAGTGACTGAGAGACGGAGCCAATATCTGCAGCGGTGGGTTCTGGCGTCTGCGAGTGCATTATTCTATAGGCCAGAGGTCGAGAAGCCTTTTACGACTATGTTTCAAAAAGAGCAGGCTCTCCATCATGCCATGTACAGCAGCAACGATGATTCCTTAATACAAGCCATCAAAAAGGAGGCTGTCATTTACCTTCCTTTCAAGTGGCACTGGGAGAAAGACATGAGAAGAGGGGTATAATTTTCTCTGTCGGACAACAGTGGGCAAAACGCCAATCTAATTAGTTTACGATACGCCTGGCAGCTCGCCAACAGGAGATAAATCAAACTCTAATTCTTCTTTCTACTTTAGCTGGATATCTCTGAATGTTAGCCAATACATTCATTCATCCATACACAAGACTTTGGCACAACACTTATCTTTGAACTGTAACACAAACCAGGGGATCTGTCCTCAAGGTTTACACACACATACACACGATATTCAAAGTAATACAAAGTTCGGAGATAATCTGTGTAACCTCTGACTACAGCATTACAACCCATGCCTCGTGGCTCTTTGTGGAACAGCAGGTTGTCACTGAGTCTCTGTGTAGTCTGCTTTACCTGCCACTCCAAAGGGTCTTCTTAACCCTGACGTCAGCTTCTTGGTGTTGTTGTCTCGTAGCTCCATGCGCCCCACTCTGACAATCTGACACACGAAGCTGATCTTCTCTCTTTTAAGATCCTCACTACCTAAATCCTGAGGAGGGAAAAAAATAAACTTTAGAGTCACTAAACAATAACTTCAAATCCATCTGGATTTAAAGTCATATCTGGCAACAGCCTTTTTTAAGGCCAGGGTACACAACGACAGATGGATTAATGGCACCTACTTAGGTGAAGATGAGTTTCTGTTAGGGGAAAAAACTTTTCACCACAAACTGCTTCAGCAACATCTGTGATGGTGTCCACAGATTCATTTCCTGTGGGCAATAGCATCCAAAACTAGCAAAGAGCTCCCAGCGAGTGCATTCTGACCCTTCTGCCCTTGGGCTTCCATTAGATAGAGGTGACTGCCTTGGTAAATACATACAGCGAGCCCAGGCTCTTTCAGAGAGGGCTTAACAAATACAGGCTCTGCAAACAGGCTCCCACATGCCTCATAACATGGCTGAATAAACAGTGCGCTACCACGGGCAAAGTGTGCGCGCACACACATAAGGCAAACACACTCACTGTGAAGACCGCCCGCAGATTATGAAGCTGGTCGATGTCTTTCACAAGACCTGAACTTGACCATTTCACCAGGTAGTTTTCACTGTGAGGGAGAGATGACAGGGAAGAAAAAAAACAAAACATGACTCATCATTATAATATGTCTCAGCAAATTCTCATATTTGCATTTACAATACAGTGAATTAAAGCAATCAGATGCATTCAGTTGCATCAACTAGAATTTCCTCAGAAAGCTGCAGAAGCTTGAGTGTTAATCCAAACACCGATCCACTTGGGGAACAAAATGCACGACTGATGTTGGATGCAAACGAAAAACATTCCACAGTCGAGCTGCTCTACTTGTGATAATTTACTGTCACAGTCCTAAAAACAATAGAAAATCCCTGTGCAGCAGGCTGTGCTTGCTCTGGTTATGTTCTTGCATGGTGTGTGTGTGTGTGCGCGCGTGTGTGTGTGTGTGTGTGTGTGTGTGTGTGTGTGAGTTTGTACTTACTGTGATAGTTAACAGTTCTGGAAATCCTCAAACATCAAACTCTATCTAGACATATTACCTGGTTCATAAAAGACTGTGGATTCAATCTTGTGTGTGTGAAGGGCAAATTTAAACTGACTGTCTGATGACTTAATTTTACTTCACTGCATATTCATTTCATTGCTGACACTGTTGCCTTGTAGAATGACGTCAAAAGATATGGTTTATAATACTGCAAGAGAAATCTATTACAGTAAAGAGTATCTGATTTTAAGTTTTACCACTGATTTGAAAAGCATCTACATAGTGTAAGCTACAGCCAAATACAGAAGAACATAGGTGTGTGGGATGGATGTTTCCGGTTCAGACTGCATCATCTTTAAAAAATTTCCACTGGCAAAAGGTGCTTGGAAGACAGAAGAGTGAAGATGCAGCCGTTGGTTCACCTGATAAACTTGGACTCCACCGGGTCGTACAGTGACATGAGAACCTCTGCGTCCTCGCCGATCTTACACACCACATTCTTCAGAGTCACAAAGAGGGCGAAGGCTGGAGTGGAAGCAAACTTCGCTTGCCTGGTCAAATCAATATTCTGCTTCTGAGACTGTCAGAGAGAAACAGAGGTATCATGTTCAATACTAGGCATTCTTCCATAGCTTTTGTGCAAGTAGGTTCACGCCTGTGCAGTTTGAACAATGAGCAACATCAGTGCATGAACAAAGAGACACTGTATGTAGGTGTGGCTAGTAATTGCACACCGAATTATTAAATATCAGTCACAGCCTCTGCTTCTTTCTGGAAATTTAACAAGCTAAGAAGTAAGATTTAACAATGTCTATAAAGCCATCAGAATCCATTACACTGTATTCCTATTCCCATCCACTTCATGTCCAGGACTGCATCCACAGTAAAAAGGTGGATTGATTGCGAGATCCCCTGGATGCCCTTCAAAAAATATGCTGGGGCCACATCATTAATATTTATCATGTTGACCTGGACACTTTCGTATTGCCCATGCATATGCAATGAAGACCTCTGGATGAAAAGGGCACATAAGATGAGACCGCTTAACTGCATGGCACTTTGCGTCCGACACGCTTACACACTGCCAGCTGACATTCAGGTGAGGCAAAGCCACTGACACGCCAGAGTAAAATAGACAGGGAGTCTGGCAGACCTCCAGAGTCTCCGAAGAAGCAGTCAAACATCTTTGTGTACTGGGGCGTGGCCTCGTTTTAACCGCTACAATAAAGTTATCCAAATGTCAAAACTCCATTCCAGACTGAACTACAGGGTTTCTGCTTATTTATTACCTTGAAATGCACTTTGTCTAACTGTTTGATGTTCTTATCCCCCGTCGTGTTGTTACTTGATAGGAATCAGTCAAGAAACAACTTATCTTTCTTGAAAGCAAAACAGGACACCCTCTTAATAGTTTCTGCAACTATGTAAATGGTTTAAATACAAAAACCTCTCAATTTTGGAAGCAGTGGGAATATGGTCACATAAACAACCACACTTAAATGAGTGTACCTTTATTAATTATGTGGATAAATCAAAATAAAGCTAACCAGTATAGTAATGCAACACTTTTAAAATGAGACTACAGCCACGCTAGCAGCTCTCTGAGGCTAACGTGCTGATGTTCAGCATGTTTAGGTGCTAGAACAACAACAGCACTAAACATAAAATATAGCTGATGTCATGATGTCAACCAACGTATCAGATAAACTGAATGATGCCTCTCGATGCAAAGTTTAATTCGATGAACTGTAAAAGCCTGGGGATGTTAACAGCTGCACCCAGTTTCACAGAAATCCATCCAATAGTTGAGATATGTCAGGCTGGACCAAAGTGATGGGTCAACCAACCGACAAATGTTCAATATCATTTTGCATAGGGATGGCACGACACTGCTGTAGAGGAAAGCTTTCCCCAATGGAGACTAATGAGGGGTCATCTTAAACAATTATCTCACATGAAGAGCCGTTATAAACCTCTCCACCCTACAGTGTTTTTTTTTTTTTTTTTTTCTTAGCTGCACCTGTTTGACTCTGGCCGAGATTCAATGAGCCAGAAAGAACAAGATCAAGATGCAGCTACATTCAGATCACACCGTGCACTAATGTGCTTTTACTCATCTTTGATGTACCATCTGGATAAAGATCAGAGTTTAGCTGCAGTTGTAAAAATGGTGTTTAAGACGGGGAGGGGCACCGGGGCCCCTCTTTATTTTTACCTTCTCCTCCTGGATGCGGTCCTCAATTTGTTTAGAGGCCGCCTCATGCGCTCTGAACAGGCTGACGGTGCTGGTGAGCTCCGGGTCCAGTATGTTTCCATCTTTGTCTCTGACCACCAGATCGAGATCCAGGTACCTTGCGTGAAAACGGGGGAGAGTTCATGAATGCCAGAACACACTAAGGTAAATATTGTGAAGGCATGGTTGCATTTGTGGACGAGGAAACAGCACACAACACATTTTTTTCCCTCATATAATACTTCTTTAGCTGTCTTTCAGAGCTCCCCTGTTTTGTTCAACTCTTTCTTCTTTGGAGCCAGAATGCTGCCAACATGCAGTCAATGTAGTTCATCACCTCATCCCTGCTTCTGCAGAGGCAAAAGCTTTTTTCTCTACCTGACCAAAGGTTTAAAGTTTCATCACCGGAGCAGAATGGAGCTTCACAATTTTAATTTTCGACCGATTTTCTAGGCCCACTGCAGACACAGCAAGAGCTGTCATTTCATGATGGAATACACTACGGTTTGCTGAAGCTAAATCCCACCAGTTTTCCTCCAGCTAAGTGATGACCTGTCATTTTCTATTGACTGACACTGCTGACCTATTCCAACAAGAGTCATTTTCCCGGATAGATATGAGGATAAAGGGATATAAGCTGTGGGGAGGGAAGGACACGACTAAACGCCTCTAAAGACTGGATCCTCACTTGTTGCCATAGTCTATCTTGGAGGTGACTCTCTGCTTGAGCTCTGTGAGCTCATCCTGTGGGAGGGTGCCAGACAGGATCTGGGAACGCCATTCGATGAGGTCGTAGATCATGTCACGGACAGAGTTGAACATCTCGCGTTTGTCCCCCTGTCAGTGGAAACAGACGGAGAAAATTTAGAAACAGAACAGGACAGTGCAGGTGAATAAAAAACTGATGAATTGATGACCAGGTGGATTAACCTTGAGCCAAACTTAATAAAATTTTGTGAAATATAAAAATCTGACACAGGTGACAATATTTGAAAAGAAAATATCTATCAAAATGGTTCAGCTGATATTCTTATTGATTTACATGAAGTATTTCTCAGTCTTTTCTGAGATATGTAGGGATGCATGATATCAAACATTTATGCACATCATTTTTTTCATTATATGTGCCCAGATATATGGCAATACATGTCCGTGATAAGCCCATATATAAGCTCTGCCACATGCACTGTGTGTGTGTGTGTGTGTGTGTGTGTGTGTGTGTGTGTGTGTGTGTGTGTGTGTTCCCATTGGGAGGGGACAGGCTGGCTTACCACATACAAATCCCTCCATATTGTAGCCCACTCCCGCAGTGTGGTGGTGACCTCCTGCACCAGTGGCAGCTCAGTGGGAATGACCGTCTCCTTTTGCCTGCAGTGATAGTAAACAAATTTGATCCAGTGACTGTGTGTCGTTTTTGCTCTTTCCTCTCCACACTGACACAATGTGTCTGATCACAGTCATTGTGTGAGGAGAGACGGCAGGAAAATCAAACTCTCAAAGTCTTTTATTCCAAGCAAAATCATCGCGTATATGTTGCTTCCACTGTTAGGATTAAACATGTTGCCTTTTATCCGAGTGAATTCAGATTAATTTCACAGCTTTGTCCAAATCCTTCGGTTATAATTCTACGAAATAAATAAATAAATAAATACATTTTCAAGCTTCTCTGTTGAATTCATGGACTTTGAAGTTTGAGGTTTATCTTTTTGTTGTGTTGTGAAAGGGAAATCAAAGAAGACGGATCAAACTGAAAAAACTTTAAAAAAGATTTTTTTTTTTTTTTTTTTTTTTTTAAAAGTGCCATGAGTTTTGGAACAACAAACACACATGTCACATCATATCAACAGCAGACCTCTCCACTTAAACACCCTCTGACGCTGTCAACACACGACTTAGCCAACGAGCGCCTCGGTGGGTCAGAAAATAAGTTGGTAGGTCAAACTTCTCATTTATTTTTTTTCCTACTTGATTTTTATTGTTGTCACCAGCAACATAACACACAAATGCAACAAAAGAAGAACTGATCTTCTTGCTTGTAAAAAAAAAAAAAAAATCACATGTCATTCAAAAAGCGGAAGTAGAGAAATACTAACCCACTGCCCTCGACTGTGGCCTCTTTCAGGTGTATATAGCAAGCAGGAAATATTCCCTGGAGGAGGAAGAGATAACAGTGCAGACCACATTATATGTTGTAACTACGGCAGAAGTTGAACAGCTCGAAAAACTGAAGCAACTAAAGCTGTTTACACTGTTTACAAGCCGCTCACCTTTTTGGATTTTCTCCTCAGCCTATGCCCTCTGTACCAGTCTGAGGGAGAACAGAAAAAAAAAGTTGGTAAGTTTATCATTCAATTTAAATTAAGGAATAACATTAAAGCTGAAAATATCCACACTGTGAATATAAATGAATGCACAATGAAACACTAGCAGGCCAGCTGAAGTGTGCGGGGATCGCTCATGCCTGTATTTACAGGAACACACCATCATAATCGCCACTGCTAAATATATCATCTTATTGAACACGTGGATGAAAATTTGACAAAACAAAAACGGTACAAGTGATGACAGGAAAATAATGTCAAGCGCTGGCGTGTCAGCTCTGATCATGCGTGTCATCAGTAAGCCCGCTCTCACCTTCATATGTCTCAAGTATGTGCACTGTGTCTCCAATCTGCAGCGACAGCTCCTCCTCTCCCCGGGCATCGTAGTTATAGATTGCTGCGGAGATATGACAGAGGACAATATAAGAAGAGGAGATATTACAGGAGGAGGAAAAAAAAAAAAAGAAGGCAATAAAGGATTTGGCTCCCTCGTGGCGCTAATTGCGTGCCACTGAGATGTGTAGTAGAGGCATCACACATACACGGGATGTTCACCCACACCGTCTGACACAAGTGACGGTTGGGCCTGGCACTATCGACGCTGTAATATCAACACTTTTCCACCGCCCACTCAAGAGAAACCAGTAATGAGGGAGAATGCCAAAATAACAATAATGCCAGCGGAAAAGAGATTTCCTCAGATTTACAGCACGGAGACTAAGAGTTAGAGTAAATTATTGCAATGCTCCTGATGTTCTTGGGTGTTCTCAGAAAAAAAAAAACTAAAAAACAAACAGTTGACATGAAGGTGCTTTTTTTTTTTTTTTTTTTTTTTTTTTTTTTTTTTTTTTTGGTTTTCTAGTCAGCACTACAAAGGCATACTTTTTTGTTTTTGTCTACAGGGTTTGTAATGCTAAATAAACATGAGTCAACATAATAAGGCTGAGGACAGCACCAACATGTTCTGACAGGTTCGATCAAGTTGCCAAAACTACAAAGCAACTACAAAGTTTTCAACTGTAGATAACTGTGGCTAGATCTGACACATCTCGCAGCATTTCATGAGAGAAACGCTGAAATCTCACTCTTGCAGTGTTAGAAAACATCACTGGATATGCTCCGAAAGCCAAATCACTCATTCGCTGGGCATAACTTTCCACCAAATTTCATCTAAATCTCTTAACAAGCATTTGAGATATCCTGCAAACAAACAAACAAACATGGCAAAAAAAAAACCCATAAATCTCCTAGGCTAAAAGTGAAATCTCTAATTAGCGAGCTGTTCTCTCTGGTGCCATTGATCCAAGAGCCAACAAACACAGCATCTCATGTCTTTTGTCAGAGCTGCGTCGACATGTCAAGGTCATGTTAGAAGTTAGAACGACAATAAAAAATCCTGACTGGTGACACTTGTTCTCTCATTTAGTGAAAGGTGAACAAGGCGTCGCTGTCAAATCAGCCATGACCGACACCTGTCTTTGAGAAAGGCTACAAGGGCGCCCACACACAAACACAATCTATACACTGACAGCATGACAGGTGGCTGTGGAGACAGAGGTGTTTGTGTTGAGAGGACACCTGTGAGGGGAAATGACACTAAGTGTGTGCGTCATATATATATATATATGTGTGTGTGTGTGTGTGTGTGTGTGTGTGTGTGTGTGTGTGTGTGTGTGTGTGTGTCCTGCAGAGGGAGCGCACATGGGACCACTTCAGCAGAGGTTTCCAGAGGTGAATGACGACTTAATTAAAAAAAAGGACCCTTGCCTGCAGGGCGGCCGCTGGAGCCTTTCCCAGCATGTTGATGGTGCATCAAATGAATCGAGCGTTTTTCTCCCACAGTCACCTGCCATCTGAGGAGCTGATTATATTTCATTAACATATCAGGTGGCACACAGAAATCCTTTTTTTTTTTTTTTTTTTTTAGCTCTTTTTTTCCCATTTAGCTCTTAAGCTGTAATGGTGGACAATTATCGAGAACAAAGCATTTCTGTTTTTGTCACTTTTGCACAAGGGGTGAAATCTTTTTATGTATTTTTCTCCCACACATTAGATTACAGCAGGTCTTTCCTGTGACAAATTATCTGAAAGTCAAGGAGGGCAACTATTTTTTTTCTTTTTTTTTTTTTTTTTTTAGAAGTTCTACTTTAAGTTTTTAACTACTAGCCAGACAAAATAAAAAAGTGGTTATAATTACCTATTCTTCAAGGATGATGTAATTAATCATAGAACTGAAATAATAACTACCAAATTATTTGGATTTCTGATTCTGTACAGACCAAAAACATTAAAAGAATGAAGGATTGACTTGTATCACACTTTCAAAGGCACCTCTTATTACACAGAAAAGCAATTAACAGTACAGTATGTGTCTGCTATAGAGGAGGTCAGACAATGTTGTAACACTGTATAATTGAGCAATCAACGCAACATAAGGCAACTTATAAAGGGTATGAAAAGGTCACAGAGTTAAGAGGCAAATTACTGGTCCATCATTTGCAAACTATTTAAAAAAAAAAAAAAAAATAAGAAAGAAAAAGAAAAAAGTTTGATTTGGCAAGAGCAAATGTTACAAAATTAATGACAACATAAAAGCCAAGACTTTTCAGTGATAAAGTAAACACTCACCAGCACTGGCTTAAAGAAATATCATGGGATGTTTGGTTAACACAACCTCAAAAATGACAGTTTGTATAATATTCAGTATATTTAGTCGGACACTTCACTATTTAGTGGAGGGCCTAAAATGCCCCCGAGCAGCCTGTTTCATTCAACCCTGAGCCGTTTTGTTATCAAAGTGTATGTGCATATACACGTGCATGTCCACAATGCATTTTGTGATCCCCCAGAACAATCCGACGTGCCCAGCGAATCCACCAGAACATGAGCCACGGGCTGACAATTGAACAAAGACCCCACTAAATGAATTCAGTGGTACCACACTGAGACACAAAAGGTACCTACAGGGGGGAGAAAGCAACGAAACAATGGAAAGGGAGGTGGGATTAATCTGTGTGCAGCCATTAGAGAGCAGCCTGGTCACTGTACAGCAGGGTGCGCTCAATTAAACTATCATTAAGAGTAGCCAGGAAAAGCGTATGAAGCCATCAACGGCTGCAACTGTGTTTTTGTTTGGAACCGGGTCCGCAGGTCCAGCTGATTCTGCATGTTATCTAAATGGCAGGTGCTGAGAGAGAGCGGCCCAAACAAACAGCTCTGATAGAGGCATAAAGCTTAATAATTCATCAGAAAATGAAAAACTGCCCCTGTGACTACTTCCAATAAGACAAGGTTCATATCAAACAAACGGGAGCCCAGAGAGCCAGGGGTAGACTCTCACTAGGCGAGAGGTGCAATTACGAAACGAAAACAAACGACAACACGGGAAGACGCCGACTAAATCGTGACCATCAAACACAACCTTGACATGTGAGGCGATGATGGTGCAACGTAAGCGATTCGTGTCTCGTGGGGGTTGAATGACAGCTATGATTGCTCATAAACCTGTATTTGCATACACGAGAGTAAACTGACGTCAATTAGGAAGCAGTGAGGGAGATAAAAATTCATCAGAGGAAGAAGACGATGAGGAAGTGGACTATATTCTCCCTGGAGTGTGGCATGCAAATGATTTTCTGGAAACAGGATAAACAGCAGCATTATTTGCTGGGGGCTGATTACCATACATAACCTCCTGCATAAGGCTGTGCAAACTCGGAGAACATTATCATCAGAGGAAACGAGCGAGGAATCAGATTACAGACCCATCCACTTAGCCAGCACACGTCTACGCCCTCTCCACAATTATTCGCAGCCTCATCTAAACATTGGACTGATTGTAATTCTACACTTTGGGCTTACTAATAACCTGCACTAATCCACATAGAGTATAACATATCATTACACCGAGATGAGAATACAGTACACTGATGAATGAGTGGGTGGGAAAAAAGGGAGGAAAGAGAAGTGCGTCGAAAGTGCTCATTGGAAAGAGAGCGAGCCTCTTGATGTTTTGTATAAAGTCTCCGTGGGCTGTGAGCCTGCATAGAGAGCCAGCCAGGAAATCCCAGATGAGAGGATTCTCCAGGAGGGAAAAAGCGGAGAGAGGCATGAGGCAGCTCTCAGCCTGGACTGGGTTTGGCTTTCGAAGAGCCAAACGGGCGGCAAATCCTGCAATGTCTCCAAGAAGGTGGGTGACGTCAAAATGCGCTATCCAGCCACGACATCACATCTCTACAGCAACTAAGTCTGGCCGGAGTGACAGCACTCCAAGTTCAACTAATGCCGGCCTCACGCCAAAAGACTTTTCAAATGATCAGACAAATTTCCAGTGTCTGAATAAAATCCTGGACGTTTTGCTAGAGTCGACAGTGCGAGGTGGTGATCGTCCATTTGTTTCTTGTCTTGGCATTCCGATAAAATCAAAGATATTATCTTAACTTTTTAGTCTTAGCTCATGGAAATAGTGACGTTCAAAGCCGTGAACACTGTCAACTTCTCCAGCTCCAAACAGGAAGTTACAAACTGAGTTGATAGGGAGCATGGAGGCGACTCTTGGGACGAGCAAGAATGTGAGTCATTTGGTGTAAGGCCGGCATTAAATACATAGAGGAGGCAAGGATAATTGGACATAAGGAAAATAATTTCAAAATAAAACAGGAAATCATAAATACAAAGTCCGAACACAGTCATTTTAGGGGAAAATCATGACAATTACAGTGTGGAGTTACTAACTTTATATAATTATAATTATAATCATTTCAAAAAGCAAAAAGTTGAAAAAACTATTTTTCTTCCTGTAAATGTCCACCAAGAGCATGATGGGAAATAATCCCAAAGGAAGCTAGCTGTAGCCTTGCAAATAGCGACCCTGCAAGATCCCCAGTCTTTACAAAATCTTAGTGTGAGACTAAAATCTCTGAGATTTATGACACCTTGTCTTCGGATGTGAGAGGGTGTCAGACTTCAGTCTTTTTAAAAGTCTTTTCAAAGTATTCCACTGTATGGTACACATTAAATGGCATAGGAGCCACTGTGTAAGTGAGTGGGAGTAAAAGTCAGACTAATGAAGGACCCAGAAACCTTGGATATAAAAACGGTGTAGTGGCATGCATTTGTATCTGACTCAGACATTTTGTCACATGATGTCTTCAAAGTTCTTTGGTGATTTTTATGCCTCTTTAGGTATATGGGGCCTCAAGCACGATTCAAATAATTAACAATTAATGGTACGCCATATAATAAGAAAGTAAGGCGAAATCAGATGCAGAAATGCAAGGTGCATTTAATGAAGATGCTCTCACTGTCACCAGAAGGGAAGAGAAGGATGAGAGAAAGCACTCGCGAATACTGACTGATTTTCAGAACCCGCTGTCTCTCACTGTTTGCCCGTTGTAGTCTGACAGTTGATCTGTGCTGTCTTCAGAATCTTCACTTCGTGCTCTGTGACAAAAAAATTCAAAGCATTTCTCCCAAGCAACATGTCTGATAATGACCCCTGAGAACAATTTTTGGCAAACTGGATTTTATTGAGATTGAGTTTTAAATCAAGAAATTCTTTTTTTTTTTTTTTTTTTTTTTTTTAAATTGAATTGTAACCCCAGTGTTTCTCTTATATACATTAAAATAATTGCAGCCGCTGCAATTTCATGAGGTCACAATTACACGACTCTGCAGAGGGCTTTTAATTTGAAACGACGGATAAAGTTGAGACACGGGGCGACACCCAGAAAAGAGAGGGGGAGAGAAAGGGAGAGAAGAGAAAAAGAAACAGAGGAGAGATAAAGAGATTTAACAAGCAAATATTAAGTTAGATAGATTTTTATTACCTATTTATATTCCCCAATATTTCCCAAGATTTAAAGGCCTAATGTGGATTCACTGCAGACTCCTTACATAAAAGTTTTTATAAATACAGGCAGTCTGAGGACTTGTGCAGTGTCATCCAGTCAAATCTAACTTTGGATCTGGCACTAAAACAATTAATTTCTCAATTATTCAACTCACACAAAAGTAATCTGCAACTATGATTAATAATTTGTTCATTTTTCAAGCAAGGATATCCATAGCTGCCGCATCTCAGTTGTGGGAATTTGCTGCTTTTCTATGTCAAACGTGATTGAATATCTTTGGGTTTTAGACTGAATTTTTCACAACATTTTAAAGAGAAACGATCAATTAACTGAGAAAATAAACGGCAAATTAATCTGTTATAAAAGTAGTTGTTGGTTGCAGCTCTACCTGGCTCCTGAAAGGAACATTTGTTTGGCTACATTCTGTTCTGTTTATGTTGCTGTCTTGTTGCTGAAAAACTGAAAACTTTTGAGGTGATCATGTGACATTCAATTCTCAAGTCTATGGTGCGCTCATGGACACAAAACTTTATTATCATCCTAAACATGCCTATGGCCTTGCTTGTGTGAAAGTGAAAGAGTGTGGACAAAATAGCCCAAGTAGCCCTATGTGAGACAGAGGGGAGACAGAGTGAGAGTGCAGAAACAGCAAGAACTGTGGACTGTGAGAAAATAGCAATATACAGTAATACTGAGCAAGAGAATATGAATTTAATACAGTGCTTAACTTGAATGAGGAGGAGTTCAATAAGCACACAGCACACCCTTTACCAGGCAGCAGGACTGAATAGAGGATGATTATTACACTCCAGCTGCACTATGGGTTGAGGCAAGACGATGGAGTCAGCAGAGAGGGGTTCCACACACACACACACACACACACACACACACACACATTACTGTATTCTCTTAAGGATATATGTGATTGTTTAACCCAGAACAATCACATATATCCTACGATTACTAACCCAGACTGACTGGAGAGCTCAGCCTGTAAAATTATATACCTCTTACTACTTAAGAGCCTGAGACTACATAACTATATTAAAGATCTGACCACACATCTAATGCATCTCAAGTATAAACTATAAGAACAGAGAGCACTTTCATTTTGAAGGATCACCTCACTGTAGGGCATAGTGGGTTAAATTCAACTTTCTAGAGGGAAGGTAATAAACTATGTCTCATATAGGGCTCAGTTTTTAAAATGTCCCTTCATAAGTCTTTAGACACTGGTGCAGTAATGGTGAAGACACTACAATGTTTATGTCCCAGTTATGTCAGTGATTTCAAGGTTTTAAATTCTATGAATTCCTATATTGGGGTTTGAGTTTGCTTCAAGTCCAACAAAATGTTTCATAAACGAGCCTTTAGAGCCTTTAGGTACCTTAGAGGACATGACTACTAAACAAACAGGCCCTTGTCTGACATCAACTTGGTGAAGTCATTTGTATGGGACAAATGTGAGCTGAGTGAGGTGCTGTTGCAGGTGCTTCACTGTGTTTTCCTGATGAGCTCTGCTGGTGGTAAGACCAAGCTGGCTGAAGCGAGCGCTACTGCAGAGCTGACAGGTATTCTTCAGGGATCTGCCAAGTTCTGTTAGGATAATGGTAGGAATATTGGCCAGGGAAGTGAGGAGGAGGGGGCGGCAGAAGGACCCGACGTTTCTACTGCATCTCTGCACTGTCTGTGGACTGTGGACTAACTCATCTGTCACAAACTCTCAACACTAACAACCCTGCACACTAAAGAAAGCAATGTCTCTGAAGGGGGTTCAACAGCATTTTAACGAATCCTCCTGAATCCAGTATAAAATCTGCATTTCAAATCCTTTATCAAATCTATTTAGGTTTGGCTTTGAACAACTTTAAATAACAAAAGTTAACAAAAAATATCTGCGGGAGTTTTCTTGTAAACAAACAGAAGTTATGTTTACATTCAGTGTTACTCATCAAAACTGATTGTGTGCATCTTTTTGGTTTAACAAAGGTTGGATGTAGCCGTAAGCAAAAACAGTATGACAGGTGCACATACAGTAAAGATCACATTATACTATGACTGATGTCATAAAACATTTGCAAAGCCAAGGTGGTAGGACTTTGAATCGCATCACCAACGTGTGCATGCATGTGCATCCTTGTGCATGTGCACAATGTAAACAAAGAGGGGACCCACTCATAAAAAGCACTTCCATACAAGAAAAAAACTCCAGAGGGTACCCTAAGAGGTAAAAGAACATAGAGCTAAAGATAAAACATAAATCCTGATTCTTACATTTGTCCAGATATAATACGATGTACTATGTTCTGCTGATTACTCTTAAAAATGGGACAAAAGGACACTTTTGTGGCCTGGAGGTTCAGGTGCCGACCATAAACCTCTAGGCTGGGACATCTGTTGCATGTCATTCCCCATCTCTCTCTCCCCTCATGTCCTGTATCTCTCCACTGTCAGCTTTATAATAAAGGCAAACGAAACGCCCAAAAATTCTTCACTACGTTTCATTTAATAGGTTTTTATCTCACAGGCTGTACTTAGCCTATGAAATATCAGAAAAAAACTGTGAAGAAGTCCCATCTAAGAGCCTTAGGAGTAATCTTCAAATGTCTTGTTTTGTCTGACCAACTTCCCGAAACCCAAAGATATTCCGCTGGAAATTAACTGCAAATCCTCTCATTTGAGAAGCTAGAAACAGCCTAATAAATGATTTAAATGACTGATTATCAAAAATGATAAGCTAATTAATTAATAATTGTGTCAGCAATAGTCCAGACCTGTTCTGGCATGGGTGATACTTGTACAGATACAGGTTTGTATGTGTTTCTGGAGGTGGCTAAGTGTGTCAAGGCTGCCGAGTGTGAACAAAGCCCATTAGCAGGGGATAATTTTGTGAATAAACTCCCACAGTTCACAACAGCACTCAGGTGTCCCTGTAGCACAATAGTTGGCAAGACTAAAGGTGAACACAAAAGTATCAGCAAAACACTGATAATGCTGGGAGCACTCGAGAAGGCTTGTTTAAAGGGAGTCTAAGGAAATTTCAAAGACTGCCAAATCACAATACTTCCCATTTTCCTTAACTATTTTCTACTCCTCAGTAATGGATATCATTTCAAAAATTGTAAATGAAATGAAAGCCACTAAGTGTGTTATTAAAATACACAGCGATGTAGTCCGCTGGGGTTTATATTGCAATACATCCTGTCACATAATAATCAACTATACAGCATGTTGGTAACATTCAGACGGAGAAAGAGCTCTGTCAGTGACGTACAAGGCTGGGAAAACATGATAATTAATTTAAAGTCCCTCTCTAATAGGGTTTAATAAGAGGTTTAGGCATTCAGACAGAAGCCTGATGGTTCTTATTTAGAGGCAAATGCAGACAGTGAACCCAGGATTGTGAAATACCAACAAAATCACCCTCTTTCCTCTTAAACCAATTACATATAACAGCCTTTTAGCTTTATCTGCAGTTGGAGGGTGGAGATAATGCTATTGTAATTAACCTGAAATTAATACGACAGCAGCTGAGCTGCGAGAGAGGAAAGCCCCAGGACTCTCGCTGACAAGCACCAGATTTCTCCTCGCTCTGACTGGAAACAAGCAGGAAATGCCACTTGAGATATTACTGTATCACAATGGACAACGCCCTTAAAGGCGACCTGAGGAAATGCTGACGCTTTTCATGGCGGCAGGAAGATTAACAATACCTCATTTAAAAAAATTAATTAAATAAATGATAAGGTAAATGGAGAAACACAACACTGCAATCTGTGTACAGCAGAGGAAGTGTGGGAGGGTTTGGGGCTTGAAGAGAGAAGTATAATGAAGGGAAGAGCAGGTGGAGATCTACAACATACCAGATCTAGATGCCAATAGCAGTAATACCTTTTGGCAGAAGTTCCTGCCATGTGCCCAGCTCCAACACAGGCCTCAGGGTACAATCTAACGCAAGCCGATAATTTTGCTTCCACTGCCTCTGCAGAGCCAAGTTATTCCTTTAATTGAAAATCATCTTCCCAATACAACAGGGACAGAGAGCAGAACCTAGCTTATTACAGAGCACTGAGCAAAGCTTTTCACAGAGAGTTTCTCACACAGTGATCTCTGGTGTTATTTGTGGTGGTACACGAGTATCTCCACTGGCTCTGCAAAGCAAACCCGTCTGCACTTTGCACACACATCTCATGAGCTGTAGAATGAATAGGAGCCTTGTGAAACACTTTCTCTGTGACTCATCGACTCAGCGGGCAAATCATTTTAAATAATCTTGAAAATAATATTCAAGACTTGGGTGAAGGCTGAAGATTTACCTTTTTCTCTGTTTTCACAGTGATATTACAAAAGCAACTTATGTTAAACAGCAACAGTAACACATCTCAGGGTTATATTTTTCTTCCATCTACACAGCGATACACAGCATGGGGAAATAAATTGGCAGAATCCACACAGATTAGCCTTTTGCACAGCAAGAAGTAGCTAATTATTTCCTGCCCTGTGTTACATCTCTTGTGATACGAATGCTAATGAGTGCATAATTACCTTCAAATATTTGAGGAAACTCTGTAATTGACTCAGCAAGTTTACTTTGAAACCTCAATGGTGGCTCTCTGCCAAGAATGAGACTTCACTGACAAGCATATGATGCAACACTTGACCTTCATCAGGTGGTGTCTGCTGCACCTAGAAGCGTGAGTTGAGCAAATCAGACATATGCAACAATAAAAAACGCCCAGGATTTGTTCCTCATGCTGTTATTTCTAATCAAGGAGCTGAGGGTTATGTTCTACTGAAGCAGACGTCACACTGTCAGTGATGAGAGAGCAGTGTGGCATCAATACTCTGAAATGTCCCACAGAAAAGAAGGAGGTTGGGAAGATCAGTAATAAAAATGGTAGGAAGAAAGGTTGCCTGGAGTCACTAGCTGCCAACATCAAACCGTCTTAAAAACCAGGCACAGACATTCTTTCACAGCAAGGAACGTTCAAAAAGA
The DNA here is from genome assembly GCF_002814215.2 of Seriola lalandi dorsalis. NCBI lineage: Eukaryota > Metazoa > Chordata > Actinopteri > Carangiformes > Carangidae > Seriola > Seriola lalandi. The sequence continues at coordinate 688,591 of NW_019524864.1, forward strand.
CAACTGACAAGTGAGCAGATACAACAGAGGCTGCAACAGCAACACTTAGCTCCAATTTAGCTGAGGAGAAAGTTTCTTAATATTAGCCATTAGCCGTTAGTATACCTGCTCAACTTTACATCACACACTCCTATAAAATGTTCTGTGTTAAATTGCTGGAACAGATGAAGGCAATTAACTTCCAGTGTAATCCACTGAACCTCTTTGCCACATGGGGCAAATGGTTTAGTCACCCAGAGAAAACAAAGATCTAACCATTCATTTGGCCTCAACACTCGATAATGTTGAAATTAACTACCACTCCGCGCTCGTCGTGACTACAAAGAAGCAGAAGTACTTTTTGACAGAGCATGGGACACGGTGTACTGGCTCCTCACAGCATCATTATTTGGCCTTTTGAAATAAAACGTTTAATACAATAGCAAACCTTGGTCTTATTGCAGTACCAATGCTGAGTCGGATGAGCCTGACCTCCATATTAATGACTGTTAAGACAGATTTGCTGGCTGGATGTCTCCAATTTGAAATAGACCTGGACTCCACCGCTTTTCCAACAAAAGCAACAAAAGTCTGAATTCTCATTTGATCTCCTACGTATCTGCACAAGCTTTAAAGAAGCAAGAAAAAGTTTTTAGAATAATAATTATATCAACACCTTGACTAACCCCATCAATTCTTTCATTTAACAACTTAATTGGAGCAGCGCAGGCCTGACGTGACCTCTCTGAAACAATTTGCAGTTTGCAGCAAAACCAAACATGCATCTAGTTATGTATTTATACCATAGCTTATTCCTTTGCCTTGCCTGCAGAGTGTTATTTACCTGTTTACTTTCAGTATCTCAATAGGTTACAAGGTTGTGCTTGTGGTTACACAGATGACTGTTGAGCTTTTGATTTCAATAGCAGGGGAGGTATTTTTAACTATCACTTCTGAAATGCACAAAAGCGTGGTTGTGCTGTTCTGTTAATAAAGTTTGGCACGTACAAAACCCTTCCAAGTACTGAATCATGGTCCTTCTGCAGTATAAAATACAGAATGAACTAAAATATAAGATTTAAAATAGATATAAATTTAATAACAATAATTTGGGGAATTGAATTAGTTGCAGGCCTACATTTTTGTACACCATGTGATGTTCTAACAAGGTATTTAGATTGATTTTTTTGCTGTTACTGGATGTTTGTGTATCACTTTAAATGACTTCATAGTGTTACTAGAGGAAGGGCTGAAGTTCAGGTAGAAAATATGATGGCCAGATGAAAATTCATTTCATGTCTCCACAATCTCTGTCTTCCCTTTTTTAAACAAAAGGAGACCGAGGTGTCAGCTACAGCGGTGAGACAACTTCATATAAATCCCTAAAGGTCGATCACAGAGTAGAGCTGCCACTCACTGAAATCTAAAACTGCCTCCAGGGCCCACCAACATCTGAGCTGCAGGGCTCTGACTTTATCAAGTATTTAGCCAGACAGACAGACAGACAGACAGACACACAGACAGACAAACACACACACACACACACACTCACACACAAACACACAAAAGGCCATTTCATCAAATGCCAGCCGTACTGAAAGGCTGTCTCTTGCTGCATGTGGCAATCCCAAGCCCATCTGCGACCACAATCAATGACTGACACCTCCATTACAAGTCCCCAAAACAACCCACAAGACGTTTTAAAGGTGACAAATGCAACATTAATATGGACTGCAGCTGATATTAATTTTGACATCTTTATAAAGTGAATAGCCTCAGAGATCTTGATGATATCTGCTACCCATGAAACTCCGCATCTGGGATTTAAAGACTCAAAACCAATACAGTATAATGACTGGAAAACATACCTCTGGGTAAGTTTACTTAGGCAAAATAAATATGTTCAGTGGAGAATGTGCTCTAGCTTATGAGACTTTAATAATAGCTTGCATGTTGACGCCGTTGGCGCTCATCTTTAAGTTATGCATGCACCCCAAGTCGTACCTGCCAAAAGCTTACAGCGAGACTCTGTCTTCTGAGGTACTTGGGAAGTGAGTTTACCCAGGCAGCCGGTCCTTTTAGCCCATGCCTGGCACAGCATCAGCTCAGCTGCAAGCTCATCACTCCAGAATAAGAATAAAGCCTTGGCTAAAGCGCTCAGCTAGAGGTTGTTAAGAATGCTCCGTACAGACTGAACTGACAGTTTGATATTCGCACAATTCTTTCCTCTAGTTTTTATTCCCAGACATTAAACTTCATCCCCAAGCAATTATGCTGCTTACTCTGTCTTACGTTACAACTCTTATTTAAAAGTAGATATTTATAGCTTGAAAGCAAACAGACAAATAACGGATCGATAATGATCCAAAGGGAGGATAAAATTATGTTTGGATAACTGCCTTAGCTGCTGACAGTCATTTTACCAGGTCTCCCAACAGTGTTTTATAGTGCATGTGGATCACTTCACCTTATAAAGACAACCTCTGCAAACATCGTACTTAACGAATTCACTTTTACATACAATATATTATTAACCGTCATTGAAAAGGAGCAGAGGTGTTACTTTGCATAAGAAAAGCTATTTTTTTGTAGCGTGACTATTGGTCCGGCCATAATTTAATATTTAAACTGAAGAAGAGATACCATACGTCTAATCAGGGTGGTTTACCATCTTGGCTTAACAATTTCCTGAGGGAGACGCTGTTAAAATATGAGTTTAGTTCAATCAGATAAGATTTATGGTTTCCATTTTCCCCATTAATTTTTTTTTCTTGGCACATCCTTTCACACCTGCTCGAAACCCTGAATGACACAACAATCCTTTGGATTGGATTTTGATAAAGGCGCTGAATTTGATGTGGCTAAAAAGGTCAAATTCCCTACACCGCCATAATAAATGCAGTTCTTTTTTTTAACTCTGTCATTAAGGAAAACGCTTTGACTTAAACATAAACAGGGAATTACATATTTGTACCAGTGGTCATTTTGTCCTAGGAGGTTCAATTTTAGAGGTCACAATCATTTTGGATGAAACTCTTTATATATTAAACCAAGCTGAAGTTTATGAATCAATCACTTAACACCACCATGTTAACTGCCGGCATGATGAAATATGAAAGGTTCTCATATACTGATTTTCAACAAGCTGAAACTAAATGATCTAATAAGATTTGTCCATGTCAGTGACCTTTGTTTCACATTGGCATGTTACACACCATTAGCCATCTGTCAAGCTAGCATAAAGCAGCACAGCAGGACTCTTCTCAGACAATGCACAAGCTGCTTGGCATGTCCACAATCAATACCGAGGCCAGTGAAGACGGCCGGCCTGTGTAGCCGAGCAATAGGAACGACCCACATGATCAACCCAGGTGCGTGTGTGTCTCCTTTCTAATTCATGTCCCATTGTCTTTGACACACTGCCAAGGAACGTCACAGCTCATTGTATTTGTCGTGGAGGTCCCAGCACGCCCACACCTACATGTGGCAACTTTCACTACAAAAGATGCCCTGTAAAGTCACTGTCTGCCACCATCAAGCCGAGGCGATCAATCAGTTAAGAGTTACAGAGGCGACAATGAGTCTTTTAATAGTTAACCTGAAGGAAGTGAAATCAGTTTTTTTGTTCCCCCCCATCTCACTGATATTTAAAGAAGCTGAGTAAAGGTTTTATCTTCCAGGTCTGAGCAACATTTTTCTGTACCCCTGTGACGGAGGAGAAACATCTTGCACAAACATGTAGGGTACATACTGATGATAACATTTGTCAGCAGCGAGCAGTCTCTCCAGAGGTTACAGTATAAACAAAAACAGCTGAGACCATGAATGAGGACAAAAAGTCCTTACAAAAGGGTACAAATGATGAACTCACAGGATGTTGACTCATTTCTGATTCATAACATTTAATTTCAGCTCGCTCCAGTTTTACTTGTTCTCCGCCACTAAAGCATCTCCACGTTTTGTTGTAAAAAGGTGAAGGAAATCAGAAAATACTGCACTATAATTAGTAGTTAAGAGATGAACCAAATCCTCAGCTGTGTAAATCCAAGGTCAACTTGCTCACAACTGCTCCCCCCCACCCCCACCCCGCCCCACCCTCTCACCTCGACCTTTTCGGATGACAGCGACACTTAAAACAAGATGTAAAAGTGTTCCAGCTTTGTCTCAGTGGTGAGCCAAGAAGGAGTAGTGTGGAACCACTTAGCTATGCACTGATTAAATAGGCCAGCTGTCATTTGTCTTAGCCACCATCTCGCAGCAAGCCACTGGGAGCTGTACTATTAGAATTGCCTCACCAAGCAGCGCAGCCCATAGTTAATATATAATTCCCTTTCAGAATGAATAATAGCAAAGTCATGCTGACCTCCAAAGAGAGACGAGGAGGAGGATGGACAAACTTTTGGCTAAGATGAAGTGACAGCGTCTAATAAATGAGACAATAATGAGTAAATGATAAATGCATTTAAGTCTCTTAATATTGTTTGTGCAATAAACTTAGTATACTGTTGATATTTGATACTGTATCATGTGAAAAAGCAACAGTAACTCATGACAGGAAACTTTGCAATAGCCAAACTAGGTATGAATCACAAGGTTTAGCACATAGCTAGCTCAAACTGTGATCTAACTGGCACCTGACGTGTCAGTGCATGTAAACAAAGTCACAAATAAAGTTTAGAAATGTTTATGCAGAGTTGGCTGACAGAAAGGGGAAGATGTTTTAGTTATACATCTGCAGTGCAGCTCAATAAATGCAGCATAGTTGTATTAAATGGGGAGAAAGCAAAAAAACATGAGCAGGATAAGGTCCGAGGCTGAGGCTGTAGTCAAACAAAAACAAACAATCCAACAGCACGACGTACAAACTCATAATATCTGAATCAATGGTATTAGCTTAGCGTTCCAGCTCTAGGTGATCGCTCAAGAGAGTTGCACGCTTCTCACAGAGAGGGCTTAATAAAAACCCTCACACTTTACATGACCACACACATGTCCTTCACTACACCAAAGGAAGGATGTGCAATACAAAAACGTGTGCATCTTTTAATATCATCATCTCAGTTTCTGTTTGTACAGTTTTATTTATGAGAAAGGGAAGGGTGCTGGGTGGATCACAAACAGCACCTATTATACATGAAAAATATCATCCCTCTCCTGCTTGTCTTGTCTCCACAGCATCTCCTTTCTTCTCCCGGCTCGTTCCTATTAATCAGCCGCTTTATTTCACTCTAGCAAAAGCACTCCGTCTCCAATTTTGTCAGCTCAGCTTTTTTTTTTCTTTTCTCTTGGACAAACTTTAACATAGGCAGAGAGGGTGCCTTGTTCCAAAACTCAACCGTGTCGTAAATATTGTTGAACGCTTTGTTATGTCAGAATTAATAGCGGCGACGTCTGGCAGGGAGTGCAGCAATGACAAGAGCAATACTTTTTCCTTTTCATAGTTACTGTGCCTCAAACAAACGTGAGACAAGACATTTTCTGAATGAAATGCAATGAAAACAACTCCCGACATATAAAACCAAGACGTAAACTGATGGAAAAAAAAAAAAAAAAAAAGGAAAAAGAAAAAAGCAGTGACTCAAATTTTCACTCTCATATATTTCACACCAAATAGCTTGTACACAGTAAGAGAAGGGTAAAATACGAGACAGGGAATTTAAAACACATGGACAGAATTTATGTAGTAACCCAGACTGTGTTTTAATTGCAACCATATTTGTTAGCTTACTGCACTTGTGGGTGGGAGATGGTTTTCTAGGGTGCAGGGCGGGGGCTTCACAAATTACTTATGGCCTCAGTGAAGAGACGAAGCGGCTGCGTCTCTATTTTCTGCTCCCAATGTGTCACTCACCACTAACCTGTTCCAAATGAGAACCGTCTAGGGTTGTCAGTCCTGATGGCCTGCAGTCTGCCACACACCAGTTTAAAAATATGATTTCATAGCCACAGAAGAGCTAACATTTAGAGTTCAGCGCATGTGTGTGTGTTCAATTGTCCTCTTAGATAAGCTGCCAGTCTGTGATCTGACCTACAGGAAGCAACATTTCCTTGCTGCCCAAACCTGCAACTGCAAGCTGGAGGAAAAAAAAAAAGAAGTAAATGTTGCCCGAATGTATTTTGAACAACCATAGCATTTTCTGTGTTAGCATGTTAGATTACTTCAAGCAAAATTACAAAGAGAGGATCATGAACGGGTGGAAAACATTTCTCATGACAGCACATGCTCTCACGGGCAATTTATGCTGAAGTCTCAACAGCAATGTGTGGATCTAGTAAATAGTCCTGTTGCTTAGAGTTCCTTGGTTTGCTTTCTAGAACCACAGCCCTGTGAAGTCTCTCTTAAGGAGCAGATGATGAAACAGAATTAATGAGACAACACTTGAAAAAAAGTGTTTCTTGTATTTCTGGTTAATTCATCATAGAATCTGGAGACAGCTAAAAAAAAACATTTCCCAGAGGCCTTGTTAAATCACTTGTGAGATGCCATAAGAATAACCAGGCTTTCAAACTCCTGATCCCTTTGATTAATGCCACGCTGGTTGGTATTTGACAAGAAAAGAACTGTGTAATGAAATCAGCTCAAGGTCAAGAGAGATATGATTTTATCAATTCTTTAACAAATGGATTACCAAATTCCTTCTTTATGAAATGAACACCTGTCAAAGAATGAAGTCAGGGAATGAGCCAGAAAGCTCTACCTCCATTTGAAGTTTGTCAATAGTTCTAATTGTATGTGACTGCCACATGAATGTATTCTGACAATTAAGCAGATCATCCGAGTTAAATCCAGGCTGATAGGCAGCATTCTGAACATACCAGTGGAACTGAAGACATTGTTTGGAGGAGGAGGTCGAGGTAATGCCACAGGGTAATAAATATCCTTAATAACAGTGTAAAAACAATGTTTGTTGCCTCAAGTGGGTTAAGGAAGATTCCAGATGCATTAAAAACATGAGTTTCCCAAATTAAATCAGCGTAACGGTTCTGAAACCAGGCCTGAAACCATGATGCTAACGTCCACAATCCTATGTTGTGTTACCAGAAGACAAACTGTATTACCTACCTACCTAAAGCCTTGTTTTTACAATCATGCAAATGCTGTGATGTGAATCAGCCTGTATGGTAACTAAACCCTTTTTCTTTTCTTTTTTTTTTTTTTTTTTTAAATCTCTGCTATGCTCCATGAAGACAGTAGTATTTATTATTAATGCTGCTGTGAAAAGACTCAAGGAGACAGTTTTTTTAGATTCACTAATAAAGCCACAGGGTCATTATGAGAGTAGTAAATGCTGGTATGACAAAAGTTTTGCTGAAATACAAGTAAGTTCACAGTGAAAGCTGCCAGCATAAGAGGTCTCGCAGAGTGCTCATTAGTGCTACTTGGTCAACACATGAAGTATTAAAAGTGCAATGGCTGTGCACCCCACCAATCCTCTGCAGCAGTGATGTGGCAGCTGCCTCTCTTTCTACTAATGACTCATCCACTCCAGGATTCAGTGAGGCCCATGAGAATTTTCTACAAGATTTTTGAAGAACCTTGACTTTCAAGATCTCATGGATGTTGTGAGAATATATCGGGGCAATCATTAGCATCACAATAGTGAACTTTTCACACACACACACACCCCCACAACATACCACAGGCTCATATTGCATGAATTGGACTGAAAAAAAAAACAGAGCTCATTTGGAGGCTGTAGTGTGAGATGCCAATCAAAGCTTTGGTATAACCCGCTGAACTTGTCCATCAATCAGCATCAGCATCCCTCATATACAGCTGTGAGCCCTCAGCCCCTCTAATGGACACAGCTAAAAAGGGAATCAGTATTCATGTGGCGGAGCACATTACACACATTAAAAATAACAATCCACTGTCGTGAAACCAGATTCTTCTGGAAAACATGTAATTTGCTTCATTACTCACTGAGCAGAACCAGGATGTTCTAGGGAATCCCCAGAAAAATTAGGAATTGATCCATTACACTATTATTTAAGGCATTCAAGTAAAGCACAGTGAGAGTGCTTAAGCCTGGCTGTTACTCTCATATTTCACACTACCCATCATGCAATTCTTCTGATATACCACACTTGTTTCTGGATATCTTGCCTTCATCAGGGTGGTTTATGAGGTTTCCATTTTTTTCTATAGACTATATACAATCCATCAGTTAGTCAAGTGGTATTACAAGATATATTAAAAGTAATCAAGTGTATCATCTGCTGTGTAAACAGCTATGGAAATGTATTCAAATATTACACCTAATATTAAAAGTAGTCACAGATTGTGGGCCCAAATGTAAACAAATGTGGTTTAATGCAAATTTTCAAAGGTCCTTGAAATCAAATGGTTTATTAGTGGCTGAATAAATGTATTTAGTCGTTGTAAAAAGGACATACCCATATGCAATGACTTTATTTTACAAGCTGACAGTCAGATAGGTAGCTAAAACACGCCTTAATTAGTTTAATTAATATTCATGTCAGTTCTACAGCGCGACACAGAGTATATATTGCCCTGGTTGTATTAAATCCTTCAGTCTAACCACACTAACGCCAGCTATAGATACTTTTTGTGAGGGTGTATGTTCAGTGTTGTTAAATAACCCCCTGAAGGAGAAAGTGGAGGCTAAAACGGGACAGTGTTCCCAGGTAAGACCGCCAGGTTTCAAAGCATTTGAGGAAGTGACAATAAAGAGCCAAAAGCAAAGTGTGTCCATGTGTGAGAGACGGGGCAGTAAACACGAACATCCATCAAACTAAACAGTTACAAGTCATGCGTAGCCTGTTAGTAGCTAGTTAGTTTGTAGCGGAGGCCCCATAACACAGGAAACAGCGCTGCAACTAGGCGCGCCTCTAACAATTCCCAATCCACACACAGTCCTCTTCCTCACAAAAGACAGACATTCCTTGTTTTGCATTTCATGCAAACTGGCTGGCAAACAGCCCACACTTGATATTTGCACACCAGCGCTTTAGGCAAATTAAGCCCTAAAGTCGGATATACAGCAATATGAGAAACAAAACAGCCGGTCGCTTTCTCACAACAATCCTTCCCAAACTTGTGCAATCTGAGAGCAGAGAGCTAGGACGAGCTAACGATGGAGCATGCAAGTTTTCTTACGTACCAACACCATACTTCTCCTTTTTAGTGGGCACCCAGCGAGACATTCTCAGTGTCGAGGCTTCCCCGAGTTGTTGCTTCGCCTGTTAGAAAAGGTCCAGATGTGACCTCTTGCTGTTAATGTAGACTTTTCTTCACTTTCCTCTGAGCTTTGGGGAGCTACTCCGAGCAGCCATTTTCCACCAGTGACAGGACGCTCCGCAAGGGGGAGGAAGGGACCACAACCTTTTCACCCTGTAGGCGTTCATACAGCTAAACGTCCACTGCTGTTAACAGTTCGTTGGAAACTACAGGACTGGTGAAAAGTTTTATATTGGTGATTAGTTGACTCAAAATGAATTTACAGCAGTATATTATCGTAATAAGGACATTACTAAATCCAAACGATGGGTAAACTGAGACTTTTACCTCCCATCCATCAATACATGAAAATAAATACTTAATTGAGAATTATATATGCTTTTATGTTTTCTCATCTTCTGTTTTTCTCATATAGCCTATATCACTTCTCTAGAAACCTTACAAATACTTTAGGCTATTAAGGGTTTTAACAAAATAAATAAATAAAGCTGAAGCTAATGGAGGGAGGTTTTATTCTGTCTAAAAAATTATATAATACTTACAAAAAAGATGAAGAATTCAGAGATATCCAAAACAAAGAACATGGGATTAATATACTGAATGTCATAATAATAAAAAAAAAAGAAAAGCTGTTTTGTAATGTTGTAATGGTAGTAACTGCAATGGTAAACACACAGATAAGGAAGAGACAGCATATTGATGTCTGAATATGAATAAAGAGTAAGGTGGCCTTTTAATGTAGTGCATTATTTACAATTTGTTATTTTCAATAGCCTGCAATTGCTTTTTATTTTCTATATTAGAGAAATAATAATGTATCACTCCTTCACTCAGCTTGAAATAAATAAATGCATAGATAAGACCATACTAATTGCACACACGTTTCAACTTGTATTACTATTGTAATAGCCTATCATTAAAAAAAATGTATTCCTGTGAATAAATGAATGTTTCTTTAAGTAAGTGGTATTACTACATGGTATAAAACACACAGCCAAGTGAGACTGGTCTTCTGAGGGTCTCATACACTACAGAAGTAGAGTTCATGTGGTCTATGTCCACTTCCTTCCTGCATAAGTTAGCCAGTTACCCTGAGCAGTGATGTAATGAAGTGTTACTCAGAGCTGCAGGTGTTAAATGAAAGACATCAGAGGCATGCACCTGGTGCACGCATCTGAATCTGCTCATCTTTATTCATCGTCTTTTGAACGAATGTTGCATCTTGTTGCTGTATACCAGCATTCAGAAAAGTTATGACCCCATGCCCTGTCCTCATTTGCGTTCACTTCCTCCACCTGTCATTTTGGAGTAGTGGCAGCAGAGGGCGCCACCCCTTTCAAACTTATTCTGAAAGACAAGAACCTACCTCTTTTGAACCTTGTTTAAATTTATCCACATTCAATTGAGTTTTTGATTGGATTTCATGTTATCTCTCAGGCAGAGCAGACAGAAAGATGCAAATTGCTTTACATCATTGCATATTCCTTTTGCATGTTGCTGCTCAGTTTGATAAGGTGTCGTAAAGCAGGTCACAGCAATTTATATGTAAGATATCTCTGTCTTATCTCTGTCTTTGAAAGACATTCACAAAATGTTATTCCACGAGTGGGAGTGAAAGTTACTTTGAAAGACATCTGGGGACTGTTAATCCACTGAGAAACACTGAAATTCATTAAACATCAAAGCAAATGCCAATTCTTTTTTTGAAAGAAGTTGTATCTTTGTAGATCTGTTTTTAACTGCCTACAAATAAAATCTGAAGCAGAATCTTGTCTCCAGCTTTAAGCAAATTCTTCCGTCTGGTAAATACCCTTCACTCATGCATTGTGGGACATCATGTGGGTCACAGTTACTTATCTAAGAGGACACTGGCCCATTTTTAAGACAGCCTTGCTATAGTCACATGGCTTGGATAGAGGCTTGAGGATAGTAACGCCTCATCATCAGCCACCAACCACGAGATCACAGGGAAGAGCAGAAACAGGGGGAATTCAACAAAGGCCATTTCTGAAGCAGTAAGTGAGTCATGGAATAACATGGATAATCCGCTCATTAGTGATGCTCTATCATTTCTAAGGACGCCTGAGTGTCAGCAAGTTGGATCTGTTCTTTCAAACAGGGTATGTCTGACTCGCGTAAACCCAAAATTAGACGGTTTCATACTTAAAACGGTGAATGTTAATGACGTTCTTTGTTTAAACGGAGATGCTGTTACGTCAAGCACTGCATCAACAAGTGTTTGTTTTTTTCCTATAACCCGCTCACCCCTCTGTCTCTTCCCATCTCCCTCCCTGTATTGGATGTTCAGCCCTTGTGCTCAGTAACTCTTTTGTTCGCCAAAGCATCCCTCACATTGCTACATGCCTGACTGGAGACAGTACCCACCAGCACCTAGTTTATATCAAGACAGAGAGTGTTTACTTCTTAGACGCTAAGGACTACGGACCATTGGAAGCAAGTGAAAAAGGATGATGGTTTGTCAGCAACTGGTAAGTAATAGTATCAGCAAGTAGTAGTGCAATGACATAATAATAATTTGCACCTATTTCTCATTCTTAACTGTACTCTAATACCTTCTCATAACAGATCTGAAACAAAGATGACCTCAAGCATTCTTGTGGCTGTTAATTCCTTGCAGTGCATTTCTGGCATGCCTCATTGTAAGACGTCCTGTTGAGCCAGGGGATTCTCATTAATACCTCCACTGTAAAGAGCTTTTATTGTGAGCTGAAACTCGAGCGCTGCGAGTGGTTACCTGAGATCCAGAGAGATGACTCTCCGCAGGCCAGCTGCCCACCTACGAAGAACTCCGGGCTGGAGGAGATCAGGAGATGAGTCCTACTGGGAGAGCTTAATACCTGAGGGGGAGTTTATGCCCCGTGTTTCTCGCCCCCCGCGTGCACCTCGGCCCCAGAGCGCCATTGAAGGAGGTCAGCTGGACAGCTGGTTGGAGCACCTACAGAGGATGCAGAGTGACCTTCTCAGAGCCCCAGTTCAAGATCGTGTTCCGGTTTTCAATGATCGTACAACATCCATGCCAGCCCTAAACAGAGAGCAAACAGGACGTACCTGGAGACATCAAGGGATTCCGTCCTTCAGCAGGGGTTCATCTACATGTGAGAGCCCCAGCCTGTATGAGAGTTCGCTGGGCAGCCAGGAGTCCCTCCAAACTGGTTTTTTTTCTCCTTCAGAGCACAAAGGAAGCAGGGAGAGAGCTCATATCATGCAGGCCCCAAGGAAGGAGCAGGCTCAACTCAGTTATCTTGCTCCAGTCAAAATTGGGTGGCTGCCAGTCCAAAGAAGAGTGATGATGGTAGCTGATAATTGCAACCAAAATCAGCTTTTGGACCACTCTGCTGGCCAGGTAAAACAAACACAACATCTAACAAAGCTTAAGCATATTTCAGAAAGCATTCTCTGATACCACAGTTTCTATAATCCTTCAGTCTACAGATTTGAAAGATTTGCATAATTAAGACAAATACAGACAACAGTTATGTCCTTTTTTATGTTGAAGAAATGTCAGTCTTGGGTCTCTCTTACCTTATGGAAGATTTCTTTTGAAGCACTGAGAATTTTCCTCTCAGAGGAACAACTTTTGTGCTCTATTTTCTAGGGTATCACCCTTTTAAAACACACATTTGCAAAAACTGTGGACTGATTTAACTTGGATTTGGCACTGGCATCCTCTCAGGCTGTGTGACTGTGATTCTTACTTGTTAGTGAGACAGTGTAAGCTCTGCAAGTCTGAAATTAAAGTGATGCGTAATGGAGATGATGGTGCAAACTGCTAGGTAAGCCACACTAAAACACACACACATACAGCCACAGAGAGCCATTTGTAGTCAAGTCTCAGTTACCCAAGGAGAAGGCAGAGCTCTGGCATCCTTTGAAAAAGCTTACTCTGCAGGAACTCCACACATCCTCGAAAGGTTTACGACTCATTTGGAGCTGTGGTGGCTGAGATTGAGCTCTGTGCCCTGAGAGGATGCAAGTCAATGTACAGAGAAAATTCAATGGGTGTATTATCCAGTGAACTGATAATATGACTTCAGAATCGATAAGTTGTTGTGCTGTAGGCCTATGAGAGATTTCACTGAGCTGATGCATTAAGTGGATCCCTTCCCTTATGACTCTTAAAGAAAAGTCAAGTCTAGTGATGAGATTTTTTGGGGGATTTTCACTTTCAACTCAGTTGATTTTTGATATTCATGAGATCTAGCTCTGAAGGATTACAATTAAAAGCATAGTTTTGTGAAAAACTAGGAAAATACACTTTCTTTGCTGAGAAAAGATCAGTACCACTCATGTTTTGGCGATAACTATTGAGCTGCTGGTTAGCTCAGTCTACCACAAGAAGTGGAAACAACAGACACAATATGAATTGTTAATTAGTGAGATCTAGAGGTGCTGGTATGTTTTTTTTTTTACCTTTTTCCCCCATTTTCAGTCTTCGTGAGAAGCTAAGCTACTGGCAATAGTGTTTGCATCATATTTGCCTTATGAGAGTGATATTGATTTTCTCATCAAATTCTTGGCAAGAAGATAAAGAAGCTTATCTCACAAAATGTCCAACTGTTGTTTAAATTTTCTACCAGGGGAAAATAAACTTTTTTAGGTGAGGTAAAAGACTGATGCAAAGGTACTTCTTTTTTTTCTTTTTTTTTTGGTGAATTCATGTCTTCTAACAGGCCTTTGTTTTTTTTTACAGGTGAAACTAAAACAATCCATCACTCCAACATTTCAGAATAGTCGAGCCACACCCAAGGTACATGGTATGTATTGACATGCAGTTTGCTCTATTACCTTATAGTTGCTTGTTTAACACCTGTGTTTTCAGCTGAGTAATAGTAAGAAAATACCCTAATACTTCCAACAAATGCACACATTTCGCAAATGTGATCATTATGCAAGAGTTATATCTTAAAGCAATACATAAAACCAAAGTTAAAAACATAAAGTAACTCTCTTGCACAACAAAAAAGAAGTCCCAGAAACACACAAAGGTTCCATTTCAATTGATGTTTGGTGCCTGATCAGTGCTAGAACAAATTTGGCCACGAGGTAACTGCAGGGGTTGGGTGAGCTTGAGGGAGAACAAGAGCTTATTTCAGGGCTGACTTGCCTCACAGTTTACCTGCCTCTAATCAGCTCCTTGCAGCAGTGTTGCCCCTGTCCTCTTTCAGACGCTCCAGAATGACTGACTGGATGATCACTTTAAACAACCCCCCCAAAAGCAAAGTCAATTTCAAGTACAAGTGATCCTGACGGTTGTGCCATGGTATTCTGGCAGGATTGCAAGTAAAGGAAATAGGCGCTATTAGGCCTGAAAAGCTGGCGAAAAAGAGATGGTAGGGGGGAGGGAAATTAGAGGGAGAAAGATTGGGAGAGATGCAGAGTGGTTGGAGAAGGAGGCCTGTTAATGTTTGAAGATTGCAGGCCCACACTCTCTGGGTTTGATCAGAGGTTTGATCTTTCAACCTTGTCCTTGTTTATACATAGATTATCCTGCTGCTTGCAGAAATCAAAGCAATCCATCCACGGGAGCTTGGAACTTTGATAGAAAGAGCAGGTGTCTTAAGAGCCATATAATTATTTACCACCTCCATATGGTCTATAATATAGATAAGATTGTTTTTCTTTACCAAACCTTATCAAGCATATACTGTATAAACATGATGACTTCTGTTCAACCATTATGTATAAAAGAATAATTGTAAGAAAAATGACTTTGGCTTTGCATTTGACACACAATATTTCCAGTTATGCTCTTAGATCAATTATAAATCTCTTGCTAGTCCATCAAATGGGCCATAAATATTCATATTTTCAGTTAGTTCACACTGAATAATAACACTACGCAGGTGCATGTACACAAATTGGCCACGGCTGAAATCCCCGCAACGAGCGGAAGAAAAATGAGCTACAAGAAACAAAAATCTCTATGCAGTGCCGCTTCCAAATATGTCTTGTTTTGATGCTGGTTGCTTTTTGCTCAGCCGTCAGTACATTTACATCCACATTTCCCCGTCTGAAACCAAATGAAACTATCAGAAGTCCCAACCACAATTATTCCAACAGGAATTGCCTCAGTTACACCCCAGCTAGCAAATTATCCCCACGCTTTCTCATTCTTTTTCTCTCTTTTTTTCTTCTCTTTCTGGTTGTTGCTGACAGCCCCTGTAAAAGAAGTTTTAATCAGACTTGAGTTTTCATTGCAGACACTGAGTGCCCTCTCCCTCCATAAAAGTCACATTTAACAAACTTAAAATGGCCTGATGTTAATGAGCAAATGATAATAAAATTGGATCTTGTGCTCCAAGGGCCTTCATGTTTGGACAGGCGGGCCAATTTTCACTCTGCTCACACTTACTATTTAGATAAAACTCATGACGATGAGGAATAAATTGGGAGGGTGGGGACTTGAGAGGGTATTTGCCATATGGCCTTGCTTCTTTATTTTCCTCTGGGATTAAGGTCAGCTGTTGATTCAGGGAAGAAAAAAAAAAGATAATTTGAGCTCAGCCAGTGGAGGTAATGAGAGAAGGTCTTTCAGGGGGCCCACAAGTTGGTTCATAGAGAAAGAGATGAGGCATATAGTGATGACAGCAGGTGGAACAATGTGTCAGGAGTCCTCTAAATACGCCTCTAAAGACGCATTTCTTTCTTGTTTTTCAGCTGTAATCACATTTGCAGAGTGGTGCAATTTTCACCTCGTCTCTTGTTTTCTCCCCTAAAACGAAAAAACACCATGGATTATCTGCACAGCATTGAAGGGTTATCCCAAAGTGAGAGCCCGTCGCCATGGTAACAGCAGCAGGTGGAAATGCAGCCAGGCAGGCAGTCAGGGTGGCAATAAGAGTATCAGTCAGGGCTGAAAGGCAGACCAGTCAAGTTGTTGCATCCCCTGAGAAGGCAGAGAAGTAGCTCCTAGATTCACTTTACTGTGCCAACGTCAATTATTGACAGTGTCAACATTGCCATACAGTCAGAGGGATGCCTGTCTTGTTTGCGTGTGTGTGTGCATGCATGTGTGTTTATGTGT
The DNA here is from genome assembly GCF_002814215.2 of Seriola lalandi dorsalis. NCBI lineage: Eukaryota > Metazoa > Chordata > Actinopteri > Carangiformes > Carangidae > Seriola > Seriola lalandi. Next base: position 704,817 of record NW_019524864.1, read on the forward strand.
CAGAAAGATGGGGGGGGCATGTCTTGTGAAGAATGTGACACTGGATCATTTGTTTTGCCTTGATACATAGATGGAGAGGTGGAGAGACGTCACACCAGTTCGAGTGCTTTAGGTGTGAAGACGTGGCAGACAGCTGATCAAGTCCCTCGCAGTATTAAGCAGGTAACTTATAACACTTCTGATGTGACTGTTTTTGACACTAAGCTCAGGATAAACAAAGAGATTACGCCTGGATACTGAGATGAAATTATATCTTCTACTGATAGTGTTATGCTTATACTATGCTTTCTGATGCTTAGGCCCGTGGCACCAATTTCTAACCATGATAGATTTATTGTGTCAGTGTTGGCTTGGCTTGGCTTCAACACTCACAATGCTGGACAAAACAAGAGCCTCATATATCAACACTGATAATTTAGTTTCATTTTGTTTGCCTCCTGGACACCTGGGCTCCCCTACACATTCTGACCTGTTGTTTATGTGTAGAGAGGGTTTAATTTATGCCGATAAATAATCATGTGATTTGCCAACCTTTTTAAATGTCATGGAAAGGATAATAGTCTATGAGAATAAATTAATCCAAGGGATCAAAGATGAAAAACCTTTCAGAATGCATACGTTTTTTAAGTTAAAGGAACTATTTGTAAGTTTTGCTATTGCTACATAGCTAGCGTTAGCATTAACAACCGTTTGCTTACCAGTCTCGAAAAAATGTTGCGCCTTCAGCAACAAACTTCATTCTTTTACTGACCAAGAGTTGTCTCCAGCGGTAGAAAGCAACGACAATGTTCACTCTTGTGTCTATCACGTCTTTTGTTCAACTGAACTTAGCGTGCTAACAAGCTAGCCCCGGCCCATCTCGTCACTTTTCAATAGCAACTCACTGTAGCCTCCAATCTGCCCTGAAGATGTAGCGCCGCTCAGACGGCGTATTATAACCTCTTTTATTATTAGGACGACGATGGCCAAAGCTCTTGTCAAACACCACCACCAGGCAGGAAACCACGTTTCCACGCCAGCAGAGAAAACCTACAAATAGCCCTTTTAAGGAACCAAAATAAAAGATACACTATGGGACTTGTGGGTCAAAACTTACAGTATCAATAATGCCCCTGTGGAATGAAAAACAGTCACTGAAATAAAAAAATAAAAAAAGAAGAAGAAATGATTTTATCAACTCAAAGACTGTTTGATGCTTTATAGATCATAACAAATGCCAGTGCCAGTGTGCTCTTTAAAAATATGTCCCCTGCCTAATGCAGCATGTGCCTAAAGCAATTGAAAATGCAGATCACAAACAAAGTCTGTTTGCTTTGATTTACCTCGTGGACTAAATTGCCTACAGCCTTAATGTCCATTTATTATTGTCATTTTCTTGTAATTGACAAAAGTTGGTGAGATTTTTAGTTATTCAATCTGCGGATTTGTGCATATATGTGATCATAATTTCAGAAATAAATAAAGAAGCATGAATGTTTTTTTTTTTCTTTTTGGTGAATAGTATTATGTTAACAGCTATCCAGCTAGACCAGAAGGTGTTTTGCAAAAGCATGGTCAGTGCTGTGATGACACGTAAACACATTCACAAATGCAAGCACAAATAGCTCGATCTCACACTTTGGTTAGAAATGATTGCTGGCATGGTTTGTGCAACGTTGATAAATGAGGTATCCGGGAGGTCACATCGTAAACCTGCTGCCGATTACAGCAGGGACACATCAGTGTTTCTCCATGCTCCATAAACACCATCAGAATCCTCTAGCCCAAGGACTAGAATCTTTGCTTTTTTTGCCTCTCACTTTCTATTGGGGATAGAGTCTCATTGTTATTCTGTGAGGGATAAGTCACGCTGTGTGCTGGCTTTGCCTGCTGCTACTTCCATTGCTACTGGGGCATTCACTGTGTCAACCATGGGGAGAGTCATCTGACTAAAGAACAAACAGCAAAGCCCTGAAGAAAGAAAGCTGACCTGCTGCTGAAACGTAGCATTGGAGAGGTGTCATTTTATCAATATCTCATGCTGTATTAAATGAGCCTATGCTCTGTTTTCTGTATTTGCCACTTGAAAACAGCAGCCTAAATTGGCAAGATGAATATACATCTGTTTTATTGTGTTGATTAATGACAAACCATTTAGCATGAGACAACAGCATGGTGGGATGGGGTTTCCATGCATAATTAAGGATCATTATCACATAAAATCTCTTTTATTCACATGCTGTAGGTGCCAGAAAAACAACGCTTTCCTGCTAATGAGGGGGACAGACCTGTAAGCTGGCAAGCTCTGAGGAGAGGCTGGAATAATGTCAGGGTGTCAGCTTTCCCTGGATGCAGTCAGTCCATTGAGCTCCCCCCAGGGACCAACTCGGACCCCAACAGGAAGTCCCCTCTGTTGAAAACAACCAGCGTGGAGCCCCTCAAGCATGCTCCTCTGCATCGATCAACTTCCACTGAGCCCTGCAGACCACACGCTCTGCTGCAAGGGACAAACAGCACAGAGACATACAAGTCCCATACTCCTTTGCGTAGGACAGGCAGTGTTCAGCCTATAAGAGCAACAGCCCCACTGGTTAGAACAAACAGTAACTCACAGTCGTCACACATACAGACCAGTTCTGCCGTGACTATGCTCATCCCTCAGAACAAAGCTGGCTTCTCCTCCATCACCATCTCCTCCAGGAAAGTGAGCAGATCAGCCAGTCTGCCTGGCTCCGACACCTGCAATCACTCTTCCCAGTCCAGCGAGTCCACCTCTCCGCCCCAAACCCACCAGCCCATGGACCCAAACTCCAGACATGTCACGGTGCAGAGGAAGGCTACTATAGTCAAAGTGACGGAGCAAAGGGTGATGTCCGGCCATGTCCCGAGCGCAAAAAGCGCAGGTACCCCACCAGCTAGCCACAGTTTGGACACAGTGGTCCACAGAAGAAAGGCTACCATCATCAAAGTGACAGAGCGCAGGGAGAGCTACAGTCCAGCTAAGGTAGGGTCTGGGATGCGGCACCCAGAGTACAGACACAGCTACACAGAGGGAGTGTACAAGGACAACAACACATGGAGCCCGGGAAACCATTCACAACAGGTGGCAGCACCTTCATATCACCATTTAGATTCCACAAAGAGGCCAAACCCAACCGTAGCACCAAATACACCCATGTCAGATCTAGAGAAAAATGGTGGAGCTCTACACAGATCCACACTGAGCCTTTTTGTGAGCAACCTCCCTGCCATAGCAGCGCCCGCTCCCTCAGAGGTTTCTCAGAGAGCTGTTGGACAGAGATCGGAGAGGCCGCGCAGACCACTGAGCTGCTATGGCAATGTGTTTGGACACACTGAGCCAAGCAAGGAGAATGTGACACAACCAGCTGCCAGGAAATGGAGCTTTGGGCTTCCACAAGAGACCAATATCAACCCTGCGAACTCCGACAGTAGTTTCATCAGCTCTGGAACAGCAGTGAAAAAAGCAGGTCAGCTAGTGGCAGACACCCTTAAGCCAAACAGAGGAGAAAAAGAAAGCTCGCCGCCGCCAGAGGATAGAGCCAGGAGAGAGTCCCCCTGTCTAACTCTCATCAAGGCCCCAGGTAGGTTTCTCTGTCCCACTCTGACAGCCTTCTTGTCAGCACACAGCCTTCCTCTGTCTCTGATCTCTTACTTTTCAAAGGATGGAAATGTCTAAATATACACTTCCTCTGTGTCCTAGCTTGAAGTTATTACACACACTCCAGCATTCTAGAGCTGAACTCCCAGATTTCAAATTGTCTCTCACCTTTGATGTCTTATTAGATGGTATTGAGATGATTCCTTTATCTGCTGGCCGCGAGTGCAATTGACACTCATGCCAGATATCAGCGCTGATGTCAAAAAAACACCGGCGAGACGCAGAGGTCCCCCATCTGCACCTCCCGACACGTTCTCATTTTCACCTTCTTTCATTTTCCCACGCATCTCTTTGCATGCATAATCTACTCCGGTCCCCCCCCCCCATTTTCACCAGCAGCACAGGGGAGGCAGAGGAATCATAAGCTGCTAAACATGGTGAAAATGAATTATTAGTGTGTGTTAGAATCAGTTTTAGCATCCAGATCCTGCAGTGCAGCTGTTACATTTGCGTGTGTGTTTCTCTGTGGTGATTGTGTTGTGGAGACAAAACTCTGTTCACACTGTTACATTGTGGGAACTCCAGCCTCACAAACTTATCTAGTTACTTACTTGAGACTTGGCTTTTAGTTTTCAGTTTGACAGAGGCAAAAAAAATTCACTGTTTATTAACTTTATTCACAATCTTATCATCTAATTCTTGGCAAGAGAGTGAATAAACATATTTCCCAAAGTATCAAACATTATTCCTATTTAACCTCCAAGGAATGAATGCAGAGCTGTTTTAAAGTGTTTTGGTTCAAGTCCAAGTCTTATCCCAAGTCCTTAAAGACAAGTCCAAGTCATGTCACATGCATTCAGGTAACCTATCAAGGGTAAAGGTTTTCAGGTATCTGAGTGTTGATTGGTGAAATGACACAGAATTTGAACATTTGTTTTTAGATGTAATGGTGTTTTTGTTTTTTAACAGTGCTGCGAGAAAGTTCTTTCAGTAGCATAATAATCAAATATGTAAGATGTGGGGGCAGTGTAAGGCTTCGCTATTACTGTGTTAGTTATCTTTTATTGCCGCAGGATTTAAAAAATTAGGACTTTAATGTTTTTGCTGTAAGTCTGGAGTCAAGTTTGTCAGTGGTCAAGTCTCGCATCCTCAGTTTTCTGACTTAAGACTGAATCGAGTGTAAGTTTCAAATCTACAGCTCTGAATTGATGTATGTTGTGTGCGTCCTCACAAGTGACAGATACTCTAGTTTGATTATGTAAAGTAGTTGAAACAGTCGTCTGAAGCGACAGTTTAGGAAAGCTGAATATTCAGGTGAATTAGTAATCTGAGGGGGGAGTTTTCTGCTGAGCAAGTGTGTTTCTTCATTCATGATGTCTTTTCTCTGTGTGAAATTATTAATTATTCTTTAATCACATTCATTAAGAGTGTCATCAATTAATTACTGAGGCCTGGGGCAACGTAATTTAAATTCAATGTTTGATACAGTCAGCCTCCAAATGAGGCAGGACATTTAAAATAATCTGCCTGTGGTTCTCAGTAGCCGAATGGTGGGACAGTAACAGCCAGAATCACTGTTTTACTTACTCTTCAGTTGTATCAAATCCCCCCTGCTTTCCAGATCCCCACTCACATCAGTCTCCAGAGGAAGTGCTTGCTCTGAATGCAGCTGCGATCATAGCAAATATTAAACTCCAAAGACAACTCAGTAAGAAGAAAACACCAAAGGGCAATTCTGAGGACTCCACTGCACCACTTCAGGGAAACACTGGTATTATTACTTCTCTCTTCTCCTCATACATAATCATAATTTCTCAGCTTATATAAAACATTGATCTTTGTTACAAGTACCTGAAAATGTTGCAAGCTCAACACTTTGTTTTCAGAGCTACATCTTTGATTGAATCAATAGTGATACATTGAAATTCCTTGGCTCTTACATACTGTGCCTGCTTGATTCATGCTGAGAAGCAATACGCCACGACAGGCCCCGAGGGCTGTTGAGCAACCGGGCATTCTGCAGTCAGGCATGTGAGACCAAGCCAGGTGTAAATGAAACACAAACAATTTGATTTTTTCTGCCTTGGTAGTGACAGATACGTGCGCAAAGCCACATCCTGATACAAACCCGGTTCGGCGTCGCAACCTGCCTCATGCTGCATTTGTTCCGCTGACAGTCGACCCTGAAAGGTCACCTATAACGGTTTCTCTACAGGTGAGTACAGAGGCTATTTTTTTCAGCTAATAAAATACTGAAAAAAAAGGTAGGGGTTTTAATTCTCCACATAGGAATGTTAATCTAATACATACATATTAGATTAGATGGAATTCTTATGCCTTTAATTATCTGACCCCTCGGGTTTATCTTCGATCCCTTTAGGGCTTTTTGACCCCAGGTTGGCAACCACTGAAATACGCTGCAAAGCCATTGAAAGGGAATATACTAGTTTTCCATGGGATGCCCCATGGCTATATATCCTGGGGGGGCGGGATTGGAAGTGAGGAAGATCAGCATGTTTCTGTTTTTGTCAGGAAGCGCTGCAGAGGTCCAGGCCAGACTTCATCAGTCGCTCCCAAGGCAGAGTGCAAGAGCTGGAGCGAAGGGCACGGGCGAGGAGGCAGCAGGTGGTGTCGGCAGACCCACAGTCACGTGCTGCCCTCAGGCAGAGGAGAGCCCACAGCGCCCGCACTACCTCTCTGAACGGTATTGTACCTGCAGCCAACCCTCACCTGTCTCATCCGCTGCATTGTAACTGCGCAGCTGCAGCGGCTATTTTCCACATACAGGTGCAGAATCAAGAGCACGGGAGTATAGCTGTCAGCCATTATGTGTTGTTTTTCAAGGCTAATACCAATATTTTTGGATTCAAGTTGCTGATAGGTAACATTTTGCCCAATTACGCAACATGTTGTTTTGCTCAAATCCACCAAAACTCTGCACTGAAACCCAAAATACTGGACTAATCAGTAGTTTTAGACAAGGTAACTACTCCATGACAGGCAAACACCACATTAAGATTCTGTACTGCTATTAAGCACAGGAATTACTTTACAGAAATTGCATTGAAAATCTAAACATAGAAGTAAAACAATGAAGAAAATGTAAAAAGATTCAGGATGTATTCAGGATGGAGAGTGAACTGGCACACCAGGTTTGGATGAAACTAAATACAATAAAAGGCACTTGAAATAAGATATGAAACAAATGGCTTTATTGCATATATATGCAAGTGCTCCTCTATTGAATCACAAGCTTTCAGGATGATTGCCAGCACTGGATATCAGTGGAAATACTTTGTGACCTTCAGATGTCATTAAGCTCTCCATGCAGTGTTCGGTCTGATGAGATTTTCGCTCAGAGTGCCAAGCTTCACAGTTAGACAATAAAGAATGTAAAGATTCGTGTCAGGGATTTTGCAGCTCTCTCTGCCCTCTACAGGCTGCAACAGAAAGATACACCAGTGGGTCAGTGACAGCTGGGGAAGTGACAGATTTAGACTAGGTCACATCATTTCTCTAGGGATTTCATCAGTGTTTAGAAATCTGATGACACCCTTTACTTGTAGAAATCCTTTTGGGAACTCACTCAAATTATACTTTATAAAAACCTGAAAATGTTATAGAAAAAGTGGAATTAATGTCCCTATTCAAAATAATCTTGTGTCTTGTATTGTCTTTCCTGAGATTGTAATATGATCCTTTTCTTTTCTGTGAGAGAGGAAGCCTTCAGTCTCTTCAAACACTAGAAAAAGCTAGAGTGATATACTGCCATGCTTTTGAGCCTTCAACTCAATCAGCGTTGTGTGTGTGCGTGTGTGTGTGTGTGTGTGTGTGTGTGTGTGTGTGTGTGCGCGTGTGTGTGCTCATTTGTCCAGATAACCTTTTCAAACCCAGAGATAAAGTCATTACTGGGAAAGAGACGCGTCTCAGATCCAAGCGGTGAGTTCCGTCTCATTCTCCACGTTGGCATGCTGTCAGATGCTTCTTCTTTCTGGGCCGACTCATCCTTATCTCTTGCATCACTTTCACATGTGAAGGCAGAGCCTGTATTCATGACATCTGCTTACAAAATATGCTGCTCTTGTTTCCCTGCCAAGACTTTTGCTCTATAATTATGTTTCTTCCTTCTTCCATGCATCACTTGTTTGCTTTCCCTTCCTGGCAAATCCACCTATTGATTTGGAAGATATGTTTGACTGTGGATTTATACAGACTATATGTGTGTTGTGTATAGTTGATATAGAGGAAGAAAGTGGTGCATGGAAAGTAATTGACTGTAGGAAGCACTTCAATTTATCTATAATAAGGCTTTTTAAAAAGGTTGGTGGTGACTTAATTCTTGATAGAAAAAAATTGTTTTTGGATAATAGATGAATTGGTATTGCTATTTTTTTTTTTTAAATATCAACCCTTAACTATCAATCTTCTTTACCAGCAAACTTTACCAATAATCATAAAACACACAAAATGATCATTTTGTCACAGCACGCTTGCAGAGGCGAAGAGGAAAAAGGATGAAGAGAAAACCAAGGAGGTTTGCTTGACCAACAGGCAGCGAGTTGAACTTTTCAAAAAGGTAATTCCTCTACGTCTTTCTGTCAAAGCAAAGATGAGTGATGCGGAACACATCTAGAGTATTTCTATTCAACAGGTTCAATGAAGAGCTGGAGCACGCTGATTCACAATATACAGTAAATTATATTGTACATCATATAAGTGTAGACTGATTCTTATGCTCCATCATCATCATCTCTTGAAATTTAGGCATCATTCCTGCCATCTGTGATTTCCCTAAGGTTTTGTATGAATAAACAAAGTAAAGAGAAATGACGCACTGAATCGCAAAATGTATGAAAAATAAGGAATAAAGCAAAACCTCAAAACAACTCGCCACAGAGTTAACAAGTATTTGCCTGAGACACTGCACAGAACATTAATTGTGTCTATGACCCACAGGCAATTGAGCAAGTAATAACACACCTTTCTCCTACAAGCTCAATTAAACCTGGCAAAGGGTGAAACATTTTGCAATAATGACCAACACTAAAGGGCTTTAGTAATAATGCAGCTTTTCCTCTCTTCACAGCAGTGCAGCTGTTGAAAGTAATAATGGCTTTAAATTGCCTCCCAAGTCTGTCATGGTTAATTGAAAAGACCAGCATTGAGTGGGACACACGCGGTTGAACTTAAAGGACGTTTATTCCAAAAAAAAAACCCTCCAAAAAAAACAAACTTGCAGGTGCATGGGATGCACGGCGTATTTGTGGATTTTCTTCTGTTGTTGCCGGCCTTGTGGGCTTATGAAGAAATATCCAACAGAGCCTCATGTTTATTCTGTATATTACGGTGCTTTGAAGCAGGTATTCACATTTTTATTAAGTATCTGGTCTTCATTTCTCCACTTTATATTCAACATCATTGTCAAATTTGCATATTTCTTCAAGCAAATAAGTCAACAACCAAGGTAGAGACTTCTGATAATAATAATGAATAAAATTTGTGTAGAAGTGTAGAAGTGCAGAAGTGCAGGAATATTTTGTTATACACAACAAACATGTCTTATGGTTAGGTTATGTTCTGATTGATTGTTTGTAACTTTGGAGAGAGACGTCATAGAAACAGTAAAGATGTAACAATAGGAAAATAAAAAGATGCAAATGTCATTTGTGCTTATTTCTAAAAGGAGCCACATTACATTGAATATCTTTTGCTGTTAAATCAATGAGTTTATTCTTCCACTAGAGGTCGCTGCTGCCAAACTTTTGCTATTTTCATGCCCTTCTCCCAGTTGGAAGAGAAATGCTGACCTTAAAAAATACATTTCAGAGGGGGTTCATCATGTGAAGTGGGTGTGGGTGTCTTTATATGGTCAATAATTATCATCCTCCAAACAACTTCCTTTTTTTTTTTTTTTTTGTTTTTGCTAGAGTAATTGTAGTTGCTCACATTCACTCTGCACCCCACACCCTTTCTCTCATTATGGAGAAAAAACTGTGAACAGTCTCATTGTGCTGGGAGCATGAGGCCTGTGTCCCTCAAGGAACAAAAGGCCCTTCAGTGGCAGAGACAGCTACAGTGCAGTGCCACCATTCAGCCGAGCTGCAGACGGAGCGGTTGCCCGCACACAGCTGCTCCACCCACACTGCTGCTGTGGCAGATAACAGGGGGAAGATGGCCCCTGCCAGAGGATCCAGCAGGTCCTGAGAGTGGAGCCGGAGTGTGACGGCAGGGACCAGGCTTCACCTTTGTTTTTTTTGTACAGGATTGTGGTTCACATCTGAGGCTTGAAGAGCATGTGTGTATGTATGTGTGTGTGTGTGTGTGTGTGTGTGTGTGTGTGTGTGTGTGTGTGTGTGTTTGTGTGTGTGTTTGTGTGTTTGCCATGGACTGGATTACATTCACAGGGCTTTTGTGTGGCGATCTGTACCCATCATTCTGTCCTTATTGTTTCAGCAATCTCAGTATTTTCTTTCTTTCTTCTTTTTTTCAGAAGCTTTTGGATCAGCTTCTGCAGAGGAGCAGCAGCTGAATGACTGGCAACAGATGAAGATGATGACATGACCAAGGCTGCATCATTGCATAACAGACGGAAGAAGTGAACTCTGCCCTTTGACTGTGCTGAATATGAGTTAAAGTATCAGTGTAGGTCATGATATGAATCTAGCCTTACCTCAGCTTTAGCATCTGCGTGTTTCTCTCCTGTACCATTGCGTTTGTGTTACAGAGCTTAACATCTGTTTTTCTCAAATACAAGAACATGCCAATCTTTCAAAAACCGAGAAGGTCGTCTAACATCAGTTTCTGATGTTTTGAAGGGTTTTTACAATCCCCATAGACTCTTCTGTCAAAGAAATAGAAACACAATATATAAATAAAAAAAAAGACTTTTAAACTGTCCTTGTTGCAACTCTACCATATCTCCAAATCCAACAAAAGATGGTAGGCAAAAGTTGCACTTCTCTTTGCCCATTTAAATAGAGAAATACCAGATGATAAAGTGTTTTTAATAAGTTTGGGTTTAAAATAGTTGTTTTATGCAATGGTGAAATTTTTTGGGATATATTTATGAAGTTTTTCTTTCTTAACATTCCACAAGTGGGTTGAGGGTCAGAAACAGCGTCCATTGAGCCAAGACCAAGTGGGGTTGAGGAAGAACCAAGACAAAGGCCAAAAAGCTGAAATCAGAGCACAATACAGTCTGATATGATTTGTCCCCAGATCGACACCTCTCCTCCATAATAAAGGGTCCTCAAGTGTTAAGAAAGTTAGGGTGGGCTTTGGACAGAGTATAAAAAGTTTTTCCAAGGGGTATAAAGGAAACTATGCCATTTTTTTCAAAGCAGGGAGGGGAAACTGATTTCCACTCTCTGAGGATCACCCTTTTCACTATGACCATACCGAGCCTGCGGGCTTGTTGTAATGCAGGGGGAAAAGTCAAAAAATGGTTGGAACAACCCAATATCACAAAGAGTCAGGGATCCGCTGTCTGCTGTATATGCCACTGCGCAAATGAAAAATGTCATCCCAGAAACTCTTGGGGAATGACCAGAAAGGATGACCTGGGTCCCCGTCACTTGGCTTGTACTTATCACAGGTAGCAGAGACGGAAGGAAAAATACTTCAGTTTGGTCTGATAGATCACTTTAAATGGAATAAGTCTAGCATTGATGTAGGTTTTGATCCCATCTAAATCATCAGAAATAGCCTCACCACTGTCCTTAATCCATGTCTCTTTAATGTGGAAAACAAGGCCAACAAACTGTGACATTAAATGTTTGGAGGTAGGGATTCTAGTCATAGGGTCATGGAGGTTGTGTTTGGGCATCATATCGAAGTCTGATCTAATTTGCAGATACAGAAAAAAGTGGCCAAGATAGAGGTCAAATTTCACCTGAAATTGAGCAAAAGATGCAAAACAGTTGTTAATGTAAAGATCCTTAATAGTAGACAGACCTTTATCTGACTGATACGAAAAAAACAACATCCATTAAACCGTGTTTAAAAGAGTTCTGGCATGTAGGAGCATAAGTGGACAATTCTGAACGACCCAGCACACCCTTGATTTGCAATAGAATCTTAAATGAATTGCGCAAAATCAAATCATCCTTCAGTTGTTTGGTTTAGAAAGTAAAATGTCCGTTGAGGAGGCCTCAATAAGTAGTGCAGCATTACAAGACTCAGTCTCAGGCCAACTGGGACAGAGGGCGCTCCTCTGCCCTGCCACAGCTGGAGCAGGATTCGTGGGGAGAATTTTTAAAATCCAGATGGGCAGAAGAGTCTTTGAATATGCTGGAAAGACTTTCAAAACAGCGTTGAGTGTTGTTTTTGAAATATTGGCATTGATTTTTCTATTTAAAAAAAAACAGATACTTACCTCTGTGACCCCGCTGTCCTTGCCACTCTTGTGGTCTGCAATAGCAAATGAAGATGGGCAAAATGAATGTATGAAATCATGCCTCAGCATTCTGTTTTTGGTTGTAATCAAATATCCCACTGACTGATATCCTCTTGATGGAACATCTACACCAGTAACGTATTTTGTTTATCGGTGTTATCTTGTCTTCACTTGATTGCAAATTGCCTTTCTCTGCAGAATACTTCATGTAATGGGATGCAGAGTAACCCTCTCGCTGCACGACAAAAGCGCTGATGTCCTCACCCAGCCACTTTCACATGATCTCATGTGATGCGAAGAAGTGATATAAGACAAAATAATTCATTATGCTCCACGGTCCCACCCAGGACAGTCTTCAGCTGTCCTCATTACACAACCAATAAGCAGACAGAAGCCTGAAATGGGCTCTGCTATTATTCAGTGCCAGCTATTAGCCGTAAGATGGAGGAATGTGACCCCTTCTCACTGGAAATGCCCCGTTAATGGACAGTGCCAATGTGAATGGAGCTTCTGTCTTTGTCTCATGATGGACTGGGGCCTGCCAATGCAGATTTAGATTTGTGTGTTTTGATCCAAAGCGAATATGCTGCTCGACAACATGATGGAGCTGGGCATAAATCAAAAGTGAGATGTGTGGATATTTATTTTTGGAATAATAGACAACAGAGCAGATGCCCTTTTCATTACCCTTAATTGTTATTTCACTCATTAGCCTTTAAGTTGGGGTTCTTTCATAGTCCAGCTGTTTCATCCATCTAAATTTGCGCTGATGTCTTGGAGAAGACAGATGATTACTACTGACTGTTTCTGTAAACCTTATTTCAAGTCAGTGCATATCCATGTGTGGGTGTATTTGGACAGTGGGAGTATATTAATAACAGCATAGTTTATAATTGTTCCCTTCTTTCTAAAACGAGCAAATTTAGACTATAATTTAGAAAAAGGCAATTATAAACCATGGATGCTGCTTAAAGAACATTATTTACTGTGTGTTGTTTTCTCTGTTTAAAGAAGGCTTTATTCTCCTGGTTTAAGTAGCTGTGTCTATTCACTGGTCTAATGACGAAGATGGTTTTACTGTGCAATGTGATATAAATTCTTTATACTTCAACTATGTATTTTATATTTTAATCTAATTATATGTATTTTATATGCGACTTGTGTGTAGATCTCTTTTGTTGAATTTACCTTCAAATGTGACAGTAAAATCTGAGTTCAAAAAGTCTTTTTTTTCTCCCCAAACTACATTGACAAAATAACAGGAGTGAGCTGGAATAACTTCCACAAAGTTGAGATTTATTATTGAGTACTATCTGTTCTAGCACACCAACAGAAAGTCCTGTTTTACTGCCTGCTATTCTCTGCGCCTTATCATCTTCCTCCAAACACCCCCCGGTTCTTAAAAAGAGCAAAAGATCAGCTCTTTGTAACATCCTTTAGCTGAATGTTGAGTTCCAGTGAAATCAGCATGCAGGGAAATACTCCTCACTATTCTTTTATTTTCATTCATATTTTGAATCTGAAAGGACACTTTTTGAGCCACTGAGGTTTCTGAGCATCGTGACACTCGGTTGCAACCTATAGCTCCTACTTCAAATGGTGTGAGGCAACAATGTGTGCTGCTGTGACTGTACCTTAAACCTTCATGCTGGGAGCATATTATACACGGAATGCTGTACTTTCATTTTCTCCTGTGGGGGAGAAAAGGCTTTGAAGAAAGTCAGCCTGCGTGTGGACATGTGCATGTTTTCTGCCTGATTCTCTTTCTGAAGTGGACGGCCATGTGGTGCAATGCAGAGTGCACACACTGAGGAGCATAACTGAGCAGAGCCACAGTGTTTCAATACACCATGTGCACATGTCCCTTTTCAATAAGCCCATGTAATCATTTTGTGCATCACAGCTACGTAAGTTCAGAGTCTTAAGCTGTTTGAAAGTCTTGTGAATACAATTGATGTGTTCAAAGTAAAACCACTGTCTGATGTCTGTTCTGTGTACACAGAGAACAGAGCTCGGAGCCATCAGATTCAGCTGGCTTTGCGAATCTGCATTTTTTTTTTCACACATGCATTCACAAGAGCATCTGTGTGTGAGGGCTGTGTAGGCTTTATTATTTAAATTTACACTCAGTGTGGGCTGCCACACTGTGTGTGCGCCAATAAAGCTCGCTGGGTCAATCACAGCAAGGGATATAAGAGACAGGGCGGAAATGAATTTCTTTGCCTTCAAAATAAAATGCTAGGTTCGCTCACCTTAGAAACCCTTTAAAAAAAACAAAAAAACAATGACATTTGGGTTAAATTGAACTTCTGTAAGGTAAGGATGGACATTGGTGCAAAACTCAGTCTGTAATTTGACAAAATCATAACTCAAGGTCTACTTACTGGGTTTTTTGGGACACCACTCACAAGTTTTGACAGCGCAATGTGAAAGTGCTTGCTTACTCTGACCAACAGTCTGAAACATATTGCTTCAAATTTCAAGTTTGAAGTGATAAGAAGCAAAGATCAGCAGCAAATCCTTACATTTCAGATTTTGCATTGTGGTTTGCTTAAACAATTTAAATGAGGTTCAGGTAGCTGCCAGCTTTTTTTTTTTTCTTTAAGTTTTTAACTGCATGTCACAGGGAAAGTAGAGTGAAAGTTAAGTTACGGAAAAAAGTAAATGTCGAGTCAACATTATTTTGTGAAACTTTTCCTCAGTCATCAATGATGATTTTTCTTTTTATATTGTAATAGATTAAAGGAGAGGAAGACGTTACTTTGATGTAAGAAATTTTAACCTTTAGTCCTTAAATGCATTCTTTATTTTAATATTATTGTACAAACATAGCCTAATTGAGGATGTGTAATGTTGGGTTTTACTTTGAAAGCTTGTACCGGAAGTCGTAGCTTATTTGTTTCTGTTAACGTGACGCTGCTCGTTTAATTATTGTGGGCGCTCGAGGTGGCTTTAGGACCTCGCGGAGCGCCTCATTGAAGCACATGGTCCCCACTCATAAGACAACACTTCTCGCCAGTAATTGCCCTGGAATTGATGTCATTCCAGTGGGCGACTGACACAGCGGCGGCTTGTGTGTTTGTCAATGTTTTCATCGCTCCTTTCACTCACATTTCTCCACTTTTTTCCGCGCGCTGCAGCCGGTGACTTGGACACCTTTGAATGGGGAGAGTGTGCGGAGTTAAAATCAGCTGTGCTCGGGATTTCCGAAAGCACCGCTCACACACTTGATCATATTTCAGGAAGTCGTTTTATTTTTTGGGGGAAAGGGGGGTGGGGGGGGGTTTGCTCTTTGCTGCTCATCAGCTGTTGTTGGGCTGTGATTGTATGATGGTTCGCGCTGCAGTCAAACAGTAAAGCCAAGCTAGTCTTGTCCACCGCTTCAGCCGGGCATCATGAACCCCGGGAGCCGGAGCCTGAAGTTTGTGATTTTGACAGCACTTCAGGCTTTGTCTGTCTCTCTATCGGTGTGTGACAGCGTGCTCTCCACATCTGCTGAAGGTAAGATGTGAAGAAGATGGTGAAGGTGCAGAATTTACTTTGCATTTATCAAAGATCCATGTGCAAAAGTAGTGAATAGACTGTTCTCCTAATTGTTTTATGTCTTTTCACCTGGAAGAAAAAGCTTTTATTTGTATCAATGTTACCCTGTCTGCATTTGCCATTGTGCATTTTGCCTATTATGTGTCTATTCTATTCTATTCTATATTCATGTCCCCCCTTTGGCTGTTTTGGGTACACCATGTTTTATGAAAGCCTTTATTAGAACAGATCTGTAACACATGTTCAGGCAGAATGAAACATCTCCAGTGTAAACAAGCTTTCTAAATCCATTCTCTCCAATACAGCTCAACTGTATGCCAATAGCAGAGCATCAATTTTTTTTTTTTTAGTTCGCAGTCCACCCAGTGTGTGTACACCTCAGAGGAGAGGAGACGCTGTATAATTGATGATGCTGAAACTCTCTTTGGTAATCAGTGGTAGCACTGGAAGCACACTTCAGTTTTTCAAGGCACTTCAAACATACTTCATTTTTTCAAATGCAGATGAATTCCAGGGTTATTTTCATGGCAAACGTAAAATCTAAGTCTCATTGTTGGTTTGAACTTAAGCAGTCAAGCAGCTTTTTTTTTTTTTTTTTTTTTTTTTTTTTTGGACAACCTCTATATTAGGGTGTTTATTGTGTTTTTGATATCCCAGCAACCAATAGAAAAGAGCTGCTCTTGTGAGCTCTGGGGAAATGTTCAAATGTGATGTCAGCGTGTGTCTATGCTCGTGTTTGTGGCTCATACGGTATCTGCAACACCTTGGGGCTGTGGCTCATGACATCTCAGTCGCCAGTGTTCCATGCCCTAGGTGAGATTCAACAAGGATGCTACACAGCAGTTTTAGAAACAGTGGTGAGTGGAGGAGCTGTACTTTTACCGAAAACTTTTGACATCCAAATACACTGGCAGTCACGACATTCAGTGTGGAATCCTGGGAATTAATTACCAGCAAGGGCAAATGTGTAAAACTTGGGATTGAAGCATGAGGAAGTTGTTAATTTATTCATCAACCGTTCACCATCATCAGAAGTTGGCCTTGATGCGTCTTTCCCGTGGGTTCAGACTCGTTGAAAACCATCATCGCCAGTTCATTTGTGGCGTGTGAAAGTCTGGGCAGATCAGTATTGGCAGGATATTTACCTGCTTGGGGGTAATTCGGGCTTAAGATAAATGGATGGAGTGTGAACAAGTCCTTTTTAACCCCCACAGGAGTTGGGGTGAAATTTAAAAGAGAAAAATAATCAAACTGTGTGAAATCCAGGGTGATAGCTGACTTCAAAATTAATTTGAAAATGTCAAAACTTGAGAGTGGAATTCTTATTTCTTTCTTTCCTTTTGCACCACTTATAGACAAAATGATTCGATTCATGAAAATAATTAGCACTTCATGTGCAGGAATCATTAGTGCTCCCTTTTATGAGCCTCCACTTTGTCTCCTGCACTTTTGTCTTTGCTTTCAGAATCCAAGGGTGCTAAGAAAAGATCTCCATGCAATGTCATATTTGCATTCATATTTCATGACACCGCTCCTTGAGCTTTCTTGTCGGTTTTCCTCTCCCTGTTTGTCTTGCGCATGTTTCTGTCTTAGCTGGGGATCGTTTGTGAATGATTTCCTCCAATGGTTGACACACTTAGTGTCAGCCAGCATTTACTAGCCAGCTGCACTGCTTCAGCCAATATGACTGTCTCTGCCTCGAGCGCTGCATGCAGCTTGCGTGCTGCACGCTCAGACTAATGAAAGCTGAGCTGAGAATATATTTTTGGACTATAGTAAAACATTCCTTTAGAAAACAGTGTCCTCCCCCAGAGAGACATTATCACCATGATGTGACCCATCTCGAGTCAGAGGCATTTAGTATCTTTTCAGTATGAATGGGTTCTGATCTTCCAGATGAGTGGTTCAGGATATTTAAGACCCAGGAGGCTGGTAAGAAGAGTCGGCCAATATGTGGTTGTGCATTAAGACAGATTGATCAACCAGTTGCTGTTCCGCACTGGGGATATTTATATAGGAGGGGGAGAATAGCTGGACTTTTGCTCATGTGGCCTGACCCTACATGTGTTGCAGTAATTTCTTCGAAGCTGCTTTGGACTCATTTGACCCCCCCCCCCCAACAAAAAAAAACAAAAAACACGCAAGCTGAAACCTGATGCTACCTCTGGACTTTCTCACTGGAGACTATCACACCCAGACAGGTCATAGTTGAGCTCTGCACGCCTCCCTCCCTAACGTCCTCTCTCTCATCTGGTCATAGCGCCCTGCACTTGGCTCAGACATCTCCTGTCAGTGTCAAATCTATGTGGGGTAGTTCATGTTCCACTCCATTAGTGTTTCACAAAAAAATCTGTGACAGTCTATAAACCTGTTCTGGTCAGTTCTTGTGTTTAGTTTTGTAGTACTCTTAGGTGTAGTGCAATTAATCTTTACATTTCACTTGTTCACATGTTATTTTGCATGGTGGTTGCTTGGCCAGAGTTTTCTCTGGCCACAAGAAGAACTACACAACAAGATGAAAAACATATCTATAAGAGACATTTTTCACAGCAGAACTTTTGACCCGTCACAGCAGGAAAAGTCAAGGTGCAATCAAGGACATTAATACTATAGCACTCCCAGGGCTTGGCTATTCTGCATGCTGGTTCACTGTAATGGCTCACTGGAGCACTTAATGGAACTGAGCTAATGTTATTAGTTTCACCTGTGCTTCTCCTGCGAGTCAACAAGTAAAAATGGTCCATTATGACCTTTTTAAAGTAACATTTTAGCTGTATGTTCTAGCAACATTAGCATTCATTTGAATATGTTTCTGGCCACCTGACGAACATTAAGTCCTTCATTCTTCTGGCTCTGGTTTGGTCTCCACCGAGTCCTGAGAATTTATGCTTTCCTTTTTTAATTAGGTTAAAGGTAGCTAGTTGCTCAACTTGTGTTAGCTAAAACATAGCTAGTTGCTAACTGCTGAGCAATTAGCATACGGTGGGTTATGAGAGATTTCTTTGCTGAGAACTGCTACATTCAGCTACTGGAGCCAAATTAAGAATCACAGCAATTACTAACTTGTTGGCCACTTGGGGGCAGTAGACCAAGCTGTAAACACAACATTGAAAGATGAATTATTACCACATGGAGTAATTGCAGTGTACCTCCTTTAAAATTGTGTTTCTTGCCACCTGATTAACGTTAGTCCAATATGATCCTAGTAGTCATTTCATCCTTTGTAAATATGAAAGTTTGATTTTTGCAATTTTAAGTCTATTTTTAATATTTACACCTAATCACCTCTTTGACTGAGACTGAATTTCATAAATATGTAAGTAGTTTTAGCAGATATCTTGTGTCACACATTTTTAATTTACAGGAAACTGAAAATGCACTTTTCACATTGTCCATGTTAATTTATTCATATTTTTTTTTGTAACTTGAAAATCATATCAGCATTTGTCTATTTATATTTCTCCAAGAACAAAAATTAACTAAAAAAAACGAAATTCTGTCAGCTTTTGAAACACAGTAAGGTGTAGGTGGTGATAAGCATTAAACATTTGAAGAGAATAGAAACTAATTGCAATTCCAGATTAACACTGTATTACACTGTAGATCCTGAGGGAAACATTACCCAGTTTGACTAGATTCCATGTGTATATGCAGTCATTGTCTTCCATTGAGATTTGAAACACATAATTTTATGTCTTGGCTCCAGATAATATATCTTCCAGCCTGACATGCACCATCCACCCAGATTTCACCTCCCTATTCTGCAATGAGAAGGGACAAGCCGCCCTATGGTTCTTAATAGTAAGACGTGTTAACAGGAACAAGACAGGTCACCTCCTACCTGGAAGAGTTTCTAACAAACTGGCCCAGCGGAGGTTCAGCTGCTGCCAGTTGTTTTCTCTGAGTCTGTCTGAGTTGTGTTTCACAGGCGGACCTGTGATGTATTTTTAAGTGAAACAGAGCAAGCGGCACATCAAACACCTACACATAGACGAAAGTTTCAAGTAGAACATTGACCAATCCAAGATTGTTAAAAGTTTGGGCTGGTTGTTTTCACGTTGTCAAACACCTAGTGAAAGGAGCATTTCTTTCTTTCTTTATTTATTTGTATCATAAAATACAGAGTGCTCAAGCTGAGCACATTTCAAATGCATTCAATTTGAAATGATATAAAGAACATCTGCAAATTCTCAGCATTTGTGCAGAGGCTGGGAGGTGTCGTAGAGGAAAAAATAAAACTGATTAGTGCGCACAAATTACCATTTTGAGAACACAAATCATTAAATTGAGAGCACGAATCACTAATTTGAGAGCTGCATGTTTGCACAGCCAAGAGCTAATGTTTAGCCTTTTTGCTTGATGAATAACTTAAATAAATGCAATTTAAATATCAAACTTAGTCTTGCATAATTTGCTCAATCCACTAATCAAGTAAGTGTGTCAGAGCTATTTCATTTTCATCAAACACTGATGTGACTTTTTCCACTGAGGTAATGACACGGTTGTCACTACATGCTGCATGATAACCGATAACATAGAGATGTGATGATATAGCAGCTGCTCCTCCTTTCCTTTCCCTGTCTTTCTAAGAAGGCTTGAAGTTTTTTTTTTTTCTTTGAATGTGCGCCAGACATGTGCTTCCCATGACAGAGGAGTTCCAAGGAGTTACAAGCTTTCACACAGCTCTGCTCCAGAAGCTCCCCTCCGACTCTGACCTTTGTTGCTGAGGCACGCAGGCTCCATGCCAGGCAGCGAGCGCAGCCTTTGCAGCTGGGGGGCGTAATGGTGTTACCCACCGGGGGCGTAACGGCACTGGTTTCTCAGGACAACATTAACCTCCTGCTGAGCCAAGGGGAATTTTTTTTTTGCAGCAGGACCATCTATTTCCCATAGAGTAATTATGTCCTGACATCAGGCTAGTGTGACAGTAAATGAGCTCGGTATACAAGGTGGGGGTAGAGAGATGGAGTCAGAAAGAGAGAGAGAGAGAGAGAGAGAGAGAGAGAGAGAGAGCACACAAAAGAGCTATTTACCAGTAGAGGGAGTCCAGTGTTAAACGGCATGATTATGACCCTAAATATGCTCTAAAAAAATGCCGCCAATAAATCCAACCATTAACAACTCTCATTGCAGTGACTTTTGACACACTGCTACCTTATTAGATTTAATTTAAGTAGACCCCCTTTCCAGTTTGTGCAGATTCCTATTACCATGATGTCACCCACCGGTTTCTCTGTTTCCTAGTACAACCCTCAAGGTGTTGACATAATGTACCCCGAATGGGTCAGATGTTTACTGTGGAGTTAAGTCAAGATTACCAGGCACTTTTCACCTTTGCTCTGTAATCCCTACAAACCCTGCACTAAGGCTCAAGTGACAAATTATACGGAGCGAGGCGAAGATTAGGTGATCAACAGAACGTTTAGGCCTGTTTCTCAAATGTGAGAATTTGCATCATTTAAGGCTGCAACTTAGCAACCACCCTCATGACTGATTAATCTTTGGATTATTTTTTAAATTTCCTATAGAGGAAATGGTGATAAATGCTCATCACGAGTTCCCAGAGCCCCAGGTGACGCCTTGAAATAGCTTGTTTTGTTCGACTAACAGAATCAAGGATATTTCTCAACCATGAGAAAAAGGAAGAAAAAAGTAGCAAAACCTCACCTTTGACACACTAAAACTTTCCTTTATTTTGACTGCTGGTTGATTAAAGCAGGCAGATTGACAACTTCAACTTGGGCTTTTGGAATTTGATCTGTTTTGGCATCTTATGAAAGAAAGGATTAATTGATTACTCAGAAAAAAAATGATAGTCAATAATGATTAGTCACGGGCCTAGACACAAAGTGATAAGGAGAGGAGTGGAGTTCATTGCTTTTGTCTTCAAGGTCATTTATGAAAGCGTGTCTGGGTGATGGATCTCACTCCCAATGTATCATTCATCAGTCTATTCCCAATCACCATTCTGTTTGAATTAGCATAATTTGCCCACCGTGATTGGGGATAAATTGAGCTCGTGAAATGCCTGTCAATCAGCCATTTTTAAATGAACAATGGCCATAAACTTTCACAAAGTTTTCCCTCATGGCCTGATGTCAGACGCAACTTTTTGGCTCAGAAACTTTGCTGGATCATATCCCGAACTCAGTCAGTGCCCTGATTAAAGCCAGCCACTGCATCTGGATAAAAATATCTGCAGATAGATGCACTTGATGCAGAAAAAGTGATCTGATTATTTTTTATTAGATTTGCTTTATCAAGAACACACTTCCTGGTGGAACCAGGGAAAACCTTCTTCAAACTCATCTCTCTGCCCTAATTAATTCCACATGCCCTTGTTACAGGCCCATTCCCGCCTCGAGGGTTGACTAGTAACTAAACAGTGTCCACACATGTCAAACAATGCCGTTTCCTCTGCACTTGTTTTCGTACTATTCATGGGATTTTTTTGCATGTCAAAGAGTATCCTTCAAACTGTCAAAGGCTTTGTTTTCCATTTTTTCAATCTAACATATTTTCAAGATGGAAGAGAGTCAGAGTGACTTTGGGGTGTGTCCTTGTGTGTTCTTGTGCCAGCCACCAGACAAGGTTGCATGCGATTAGGAGTGCTTTTTATTGATGTGTGCACACGTGTAGCCTGTATCCCATCTCAGTGAGGACCCGCACACATGTTTGGGGGGGGGGGGCACGGCCTCATCAAGTGTGAAGATGAAAAGAACAGCATGCCATTTGTGTTGGAAAAGCATAGACTGTTATGAATACATTACTTCATGGTTGCCTGTCAAGGAGTGAGTTGCGGTCGGTTGCGAGAAAGCAGGCTCTGGGGTTTAATAAAGCCGAACAGTTGTTGATTTGTTTTGGTGGAACAGAGCGAGGGCCGGAGCTGTAGAGGGCAGTAAGAAAGAAAGAAGTGAGAAAGTTCATCTGTTCCTGGGGACCAGCGGCCCCGTAGCCTGTGGAAAATGCATTCATTTGGGAACTTTGATAAAACCAGGAAATGATTCACCTTGAAATACCATCAGGAACCGTACACTGCCCCAGAAAGCACGGATTTGGCGAGTTTTACGGCAAAACGTGGCTAGGTGTCGAGGTTAAAAGAGGCCGAGGTTTTGTTGAAAACTGAATGAAACATAGATTGAAATGTTGTTGAAACCACTGTTGAACTCGAAACTAGGCATCTTAAAAATCCCAGGGTTAATTTAGGAATCTCTCCACCCCCATATCACCGCATCAGTGCTTCCCGTGAATGTTATACAAGATCCCAACCCGCGGATTGAGGTGATGAGAACAGAGCCAATTAGGAAAGCAAACAAAATCATTTGTGCATAAAAATTTTGACGCTCTTCCAATATTTTTTTTTCTTCTTATGAGTGACTCGATAGTTTTGCCTCTTTGTGTCTCTAAAACTGAATTGATAAAAATGACTCTGACTGATCTGCCCATAACACACACACACACACACACACACACACACACACACACACACACACACACACGTGCAACCAGTGATGATGGGCGACAAGAAAGCTTTGTTTTAAGGGATCGCAAACCACTGAGCTACACCACAGGTTCATCACAAGCGGCCTAAGCTGGAGGTTAAACCCTCCAATATTTTTTTAAGAAAAAAACAAAGATTTGAGAAAACATGTTTTTTGAGTTGCAGGAATGTTTGTTTTTTTTCTTTCCTATCTTGTTAATCATCTTTCGAAGCTGCAGATTTATCACGACTTAGACCTTTTGACCTGCAAAATCATTTCGCCTGATTATGCTACACCGCTGTTAAGCCGCAGTTAGCCAATCATTTATAGTTTGTAGCACAAAAAAACATACAGCGTACCATAATGGATTTGTTTCTTTTTCTCAACGACACTGCAGGGGAGAGCCAAATTTATGAATATATTCAGTCATCGGTCTGTATCACACTTCAGTCACGCGCTCGCTCGGTCGCGAACGCACACCACAGTCACGTCCCCACGCACGCAGACATCCAATCCTCCCACCTAGCACCGACTTTATTGAGGCAATATAAATGGCACAAGCTCTCTTTGTGTACACCGAAGCATAAAGGGAGCTGATCATGGCCAGAACGCTCCTTTATTAAGACCTCTGTTTACACTCTCCTTTATTGAACATATAAAAACGCTTCAGGTTCTGGTCCCACTTTTATCGCTCCCTCGATGCTTCTGGTAGCTCTTATAACGTTCTATCTAACAAAAGCCACTTACACGCTGCACACACCCCGGCACCGCCACGCTCCAACTTTGCTAAATGTCTCTCCCAAGCATGTGGAAAAGAAATGAGCCTGCAGACTATTTCCACTAATATAATGCCATTTATAAGTGGGGGAATTAAACCTCATAGCACACCACATTAACAAAATGGTTATTCACTTGCGGACTTTGAAGTCAGGGAACCAAACGCTGTACGGTTGTGAACCTCGCCTTCAGAGTCGATGCCACAGAAAAGGCGACGGCCTCTCCATCCGTGTGCGTGTGCTTGAGCGTTGGCCGCATACATATGGCCAACCTCAGTGGGACGTGACCTTTCTCTGTCAAACCTCCTCTCTGTTTTCCCCTCATCTGTTGTGTTTATCCATCCGCACTTTTCTCCGAGGTTGTCATGCGTTCCCTTACTCAGCATGCCCACCTCCCCCAGACGATGTGGTTTTTTAAGACTAATGAAGGCAGGATGCTTCTCTCGCTGTAATGTGTGTGTGTGTGTGTGTGATGCCGTCCCGCCCTTGCCGGAGCCTGCTTCTCATCATCAGGCTGGAGCTGGATGAGGACTGCTGAGCTGGTCACCTCTGGCAACTCCGCTATCAGCTGGAGCGGCTCTGTGATGAACTCCAGAGTGGTGGTTTCCTCAGAGGAGAACCAGAACAAAGCTCAGCTGGGGAGCGCTGTGTCTGACCCTGGGTTATTAAGGCTGGATAATAAGCAGACTCAGCAATTTTAGCTGGGTGAGTCATGTGAGAGAGTCTCGGGATGTCAACCCCTCGAAAGAAGAACCTTGAGTCTGCTGGTAATAATAATAATCAGTGAGGAGCGCATCCCTCTCAGTGTGTTTGTGTGTGTTTGAAATGTGATTCAGAATTAATTAGGAACAAAGTTTCGGTTTCAAAACATATAAATTATGCTCAAACCTCACGCAAAAGTTCTCACAAGTCACTGACATCACCCTCGAACTAAATCTGTTTCCCTGCTGTTTGGAAATGCTTGATGAAGCATCAGTGGAAGAAAACAAAAAAACAAAACCAAAAAAAGGCAAACATTTGATTTAGGATGTTTGCTCTGAAACAAATGGTGCTAACAACCCCTGCTGTTTTTAGTAAGAGACCCAAACTCTGAAATAGCTTCCCCGCTGCGGGGAACTGATTACTGCAGGAACCCTGTTAGCGATGTCCTCCTTTGGCTCGCCATCGCATTCTGCCTCTCCGCCGTGTACTTTTCAGAGAGATTTCTAGCTTCTGTCTCAGTTACAAGTGTAAGGTTCATTTAGGATGGCGGTTGTTTTTCCCCGCCGCTCTGTCTCCCCGACGGCATGCTCGGAGACATCAATATTGGATTTAGGGACGAATGTGTTCTTAAACGACTGGCAACACAACAGAGTTTCAAGAACTGTAGCCGTTCGGAGGCTCAGTTATAACACCCTGTCAGAACAGAGAGGGAGAGGAGATAAAAGCATGCTGGGAACAATGCCCCGAAGCTGCGTCTAATCCCTTGCACTGCATCCTGGACACTAGCCCTGTGTGTTAGGAGTTATCACAGCAGCAGCAGCAACCCGAGCTCCTCTTCGCTCGAAACTCTCCGTTCCTGAAGATTTATGTGGCTTGAGTGGCGGAGGAGGGGGTGGTGGTGGTTGTGGTGGTGGTGTTGGTGTTGGGGGTGGTTACGGTTCCGCTACAGGCTAACAGTTCTCATCGCTTGATGTGCGAGAGTGCTGATTAGTGCTGTTGTGTTCGTGTCTTTATGGCAGAGGAGACGGGCTCTATTCCACTGACAGCCCATGAAGAGGCGGTGAACATATGTTCAGGAAAGGGGCGAGGATGTATTGGAGATGGCTTTTTGTCAGACTGGATAATTGTTAGTTATGAAAAACAGAAACATTCAGAGATCATTATTTGTTTGTTGTGACACTAAAAATCCATCAAATACAAATACGCTGTGATTCTGTTTAAGTGACACTTTATATTACGAGGCAGCTGCACTGTCAGGTTGTGTCCTGATGTCGCTAATGAGCACCAGGCTCTGGCCTTTTAATAATGGGAAGGAATTCATTATCAGTGTTGTTTGTAAGTAATCAGTTTAGAAAATGTTCCTGTTGTTTGTGTCCACAAAGATGGACATGGTCTGCCTTTCCAGATGCTGAGAGGATTTAGAGTAAAAGAGGAACACTTTGAAGTTTTCTCTGTATTCTTACACAGTATATATTCTTTTTTTTTTCCTTTTTTTTATTACAGGGAATCTATTGGGCCCGCCTGTTCAACACAGACCAACAGCAAAGCAGAAACACTATGGGACTACAGTACCTCTTCTGCTCGTTGGACACGACTGGAAACCAATCAGCCAGCTCAAATCCCAGGTGAAGAATAGAATCTAAATTCATTGATATCCATGGTCTGCTGCAGATGAATCCAAGTGATTCCGATGACCTCTTCGCTTTTGATCTCGTCATCAGGTCGAAATTTATTTTTGTGACATTTACTGTAGCAACCGTCAGTTAATAAAAATGTCCACCTATCATAATCTAGAAAAGATGAATCCTCTGCTTCCCAGGGAATGAAAGTTTCTTATTTTGGACGCTCTGGAACTTTTCTTCTTGCTCCACCATCAGGCCAAAACTTTGCACACGTGACAATGTATTTCATAATCCAACAGGCAACTTGCCATGGAGTTTGTTGAATACATTCATGTTCCCAAGGGAGTAAATCAGTTTGATTTCAACTGACCTTATGGCCCATTTGTTCTAACAGCATCCTCAGGGCAAAATTTAAAGTTTTGGCTCCACTATTGGAAAGGCTGGGAAAATTGTCAGTATGTGTTTTGTTCTAGAACAGTGGTTCCCAACCTTTTCCAACTCAAAGCCCATTTGAAAATCTCTATCTTGGCGACCCACATTCGACCCCATAACAATACGAAGGCCAAATAATGTGTTCTCAGAGCACTTCTTGTTTGAACATGCAAAAACATTATATATATATTTTACATAATTGCATTTTTTTTCACCAAAGTTGCACTATACTGCAAAGGATTTGTCGACCCCCTTGCAATACCTTTGCGGACCACAGGTAGAGAAACCACTGCTCTAGAAGCGAGTCGTAAATCGTTCAAATCAGGGTTTACTGTTACACCTGTTGCACAACTCAACTTCAAGATTACCCTCGGTCAAGTTTTACTTACTTTCTGAAATTTTGAACCGATCTGTTGTATATCTAATCAGCTGTGTGACATGCAACAGACTGTTGCATGTCGCCCTATGTGGTACATCCTCAAATTAACATTGCTCAGGGATTTGATGAATAATCAAATTTGGTAATTGCTGTTTAAATGTAATGTCAATTGCAGTAAAATCAACAAATTGTATATGTGTGTGATCCTTAAGCTTCATGGTGCATCTCAGGCTTAATGTATTGAATCCTGCTCACGTGTCAGGACTAAGAGTCAGCTAAATTCAAGTGTGTAGGACCACATACAGTGAGGCAGAGATATAGCGGTCTTCGCCTCTGCGTTCAGCTCGGTACATTCCAAACACAGACAGCTGTACAATGTCTCAGAGCGGAAAGAAAACGCCACATGACTCACTGGAACATTAAAGTTTGAAATCTTGGATCCTTGGCTCTGTTTGGTGTTATAATCCCAGACTTTATAAAAACAAAATACATGGCTGCCAGGCAGACTTAGGAACACAGCTTGAGTTTCCAGGTTGTGCTATTAAGTGAATTCATTTGTGGATTAATTTGTTCTGGCTTAACCAAACAGACAGGGTGCCACAAGGTTTCTCAGGGATCTTATTACCTGAAAAACAAAACATAACCTCACGTCCGCACATAGAATACCTATGATGCGCTAATTTGAATATATTACTCCTCTAATAACAACCCCATATATGCAGTGTGCTATGCATATTTTCCCTGAGGTTATAAAAGGCAGTTGTCATAAACATTATGCAGTGTGAGGGAGGTCAAAGAATGCATATAGAAAGCTGCTTGAACAGAAAATAGCAGGAAGTTTATTCCCACTTGGTTTGTGCAATGATACTGCCTTAAACCTTAAGTGTTCTGCTTCCATATCCTCTTATGATCCACTAGACATTCTTCTCCACATGGGGTGATGGATGACTTAACCCAGAGCTGCGCTCCTTGCCACAGTTGACCCAGATTGAACTATGTGTGTGAAATGCGTTTGCTCGTGTGCTAGCCCGGTGATGTGTGTGTTTCTGTGCTCGAGTGAGAGAGAGAGAGAGAGCACAGGAGAAGAGAGGTTGTATGTTGACATGTGGACGAGCGCGTGCGTTCGTGTGCGTGTGTGTGTGTGGGCGTGTGGGCGTGTGCGCACGTGCAGCCCCCGTTTGGTCGCGCAGCACGACTGACAGACGTGATGTATGACTCGGTGCCACTTAATCTGACTCTAACAGAGACACATGATCTCCCTCAGTGTTGTAACTCAAGGGGTGCGAAGACTCGTGGCTCTCAGCAGGATTAATGTCAAATGGAATAGTAACATAAGATAATCTCCTCCGCTCTTGTTCTAAGATTCAAAGTAGCTTCATAAGGATTTCCAACTGCTCTCATCAATTGAAAACAGTGATCGCGCGTGCTTTCTCACGGTCGCCGGGGTGACTGTCAAAGTTGCGTCTGTGTCATCCGAGCGATGTTTCCTGCCTGACTCCAGAAGTCATTTTTTCTCATCTCCCCTCCTGTCTGTTGTCTCTTCAGAGTCACCCTGCATCACTGAAGCTCCTGATTGAAGCGGAAGGTGAGCAGCTGCTCATGGCTCTGGAGAAAAACGAGTAAGTGTTCCCTCCATTCATAACCGGCCTTAGCTCGGAACTGAGTGCTTTCTGGAGTACAAATGGGTGACATATGCGCTGCCCAGGGGCTACAACCGGGGCTGCAGCCAAGCTGTGTGTCACACATAACAGCCAGGGAACGGGGAGGGTGGAAGTCTTTCTCTCTTGCACTGCTGGGGGCATGGCAGTGTTCTCTCTTGTGTTCTCTCTTTGTTTTGTTTTTTTTTTTTTTGGTGTGTGCTGAAACAAAGACTTGAAAGACAGAAATTCCTGAATACATCAGCCAGATATTGATGAAAACCGACATCATCCTCCTTCTTCTCCCTCTATCTTTTCATTTGATCTATTGGTATAACACAGGGGAGAAGGAAGCTTTGTTTGAACGCAGCACACACTCGACTCTCTGTGTAGTAAGATACTATCAAAACAGTGTTAGTCAAGGGACTGTCAAGGAGGGGGAACATCATTTGAAAGAGATCAGGTTATATCGGAATGGGTACACTTTGACAGAGAACGTAGCTGTGGATCTGTTTGGAGGAATATTTGTCATCTTTGCATTTTTTTTTTTTTTTTTTTACACGAGGGCTGAGACTGAACGTGGCCTTGGTCTCAGACAGCCTCCGAGTCGAGTGTATTGCTGAGAAGAATGGGACGTGATTGATGGAGCAATATGTTTTCCATCCAGCTCTGCTGCCACACATGAGCAACCAGGAACAAGCAGAGCTTTCTGTGCGATAGAGAGAAAGAAGGGAGAGGGAAGCAAAGAGAGAAAGAGCCGATGGGTTTTTTTTTATGCAAGAGTCGGCCATGAATCTCACTTGTTTTCCAGACTTAATATATGTAAATTCCACCTGCAGACTGTGGGACAAAGCTTTCAACACCAGCGACCGCAATTTTATGGCTTACCTACTTTGAAAATATTTTGATGGGAAATCATACTCAGTCTTTCTGTCGAATAACATTCCTGCTTTGCACAGGTGGGGATTTTGCAAAGCTGACTTGCAGATTGTCAAATTTTCACCAGCCCCATTTATAGCAGGGAATTACGTTCTCTTGCAGGGAAAAAACATTTCATTTCAAAACCGGGGGGGGGGGGACTAAACTTTTTCCCCTGTGATCAGCTGCAGTGGAAAAACACCTTACATTCCCATGCATCACCCACATGAGCCTCATTCAGCGTCGCTGTCATCGTTGTCCAACAGCATTAAATGTGAAGTCCACAGTCGAGCTCGAACCCCTGAGCCAAGAGGAACAAACAGAGACGATGGAGAGGTTCAATCTAGATCTTTCTAATGAGCTTGAGAATGATGGAAAGACTCTCCTCAAACAAACTTCCAAATACCGATCTGTCAGAATTTACTCTCAACACTCGCAGCAAGTCTGGAAAACAAAGGTTTAAATCGCTGGCAAGGGTTAAATTTTCACCACCTCTCTCCATCGTCGCACCCATCTGTGATAAGTCAGAATGCTGCTAAATAGGAGCTACTTTATGCCCATTTTATGCATGTGTGGCACGATGAATCTCAAGTAGCTCGAGGACTTGAAGAGGATGTGTGTTGCTGATTGAGTTTGACCTGCGGATCCGTGCAGCAAAGCCAGAACTGAACCTGCTGTGCTGACATGAAGTTGAAGGTTCTTGTCTGAGGTTGTTGGCAGACTGGCTGCGTGCTGCTGATAAAATCCAGTTGTTCAAACACAGCCGGCATCTGTGGAGGAGGA